>NC_069503.1:71134233-71159233 GCF_027579735.1 Bombina bombina
GCTGACCCCTGCATATTATTATTAACCCCTAATCTGCCGCTCCGTAAACCGCCGCTACTTACATTATCCCTATGTACCCCTAATCTGCTGCCCTAACATCGCCGACCCCTATATTATATTTATTAACCCCTAATCTGCCCCCCTCAACGTCGCCTCCACCTGCCTACACTTATTAACCCCTAATCTGCCGACCGGACCGCACCGCTATTATTATAAAGTTATTAACCCCCTAATCCGCCTCACTAACCCTATAATAAATAGTATTAACCCCTAATCTGCCCTCCCTAACATCGCCGACACCTAACTTCAAACATTAACCCCTAATCTGCCGACTGGAGCTCACCGCTATTCTAATAAATGTATTAACCCCTAAAGCTAAGTCTAACCCTAACACTAACACCCCCCTAAATTAAATATAATTTAAATCTAACGAAATAAATTAACTCTTATTAAATAAATTATTCCTATTTAAAGCTAAATACTTACCTGTAAAATAAATCCTAATGTAGCTACAATATAAATTATAATTATATTATAGCTATTTAAGGATTAATATTTATTTTACAGGTTACTTTGTATTTATTTTAACCAGGTACAATAGCTATTAAATAGTTAAGAACTATTTAATAGCTAAAATAATTACAAAATTACCTATAAAATAAATCCTAACCTAAGTTACAATTAAACCTAACACTACACTAGCAATAAATTAATTAAATAAACTACCTACAATTACCTACAATTAACCTAACACTACACTATCAATAAATTAATTAAATACAATTACTACAAATAAATACAATTAAATAAACTTGCTAAAGTACAAAAAATAAAAAAGAACTAAGTTACAAAAAATAAAAAAATATTTACAAACATAAGAAAAATATTACAACAATTTTAAACTAATTACACCTACTCTAAGCCCCCTAATAAAATAACAAAGCCCCCCAAAATAAAAAAATGCCCTACCCTATTCTAAATTACTAAAGTTCAAAGCTCTTTTACCTTACCAGCCCTGAACAGGGCCCTTTGCGGGGCATGCCCCAAGAAGTTCAGCTCTTTTGCCTGTAAAAAAAAAAAAACATACAATACCCAAGCCCCCCAACATTACAACCCACCACCCACATACCCCTAATCTAACCCAAACCCCCCTTAAACCTAACACTAAGCCCCTGAAGATCTTCCTACCTTGTCTTCACCTCACCGGGTTCACCGATCTGTCCAGAAGAGCTCCTCCGATGTCCTGATCCAAGCCCAAGTGGGGGGCTGAAGAGGTCCATGATCCGGCTGAAGTCTTCATCCAAGCGGGGCAGAAGAGGTCTTCCATCCGATTGAAGTATTCATCCAAGCGGGATCTTCTATGGTCATCCATCTGGAGCGGAGCGGCAGGATCCTGAAGACCTCCAACGCGGAACATCCATCCTGGCCAACGACTGAACGACGAATGACGCTTCCTTTAAATGACGTCATCCAAGATGGCGTCCCTCGAATTCCGATTGGCTGATAGGATTCTATCAGCCAATCGGAATTAAGGTAGGAATATTCTGATTGGCTGATGGAATCAGCCAATCAGAATCAAGTTCAATCCGATTGGCTGATCCAATCAGCCAATCAGATTGAGCTCGCATTCTATTGGCTGTTCCAATTGAAAAGATAGGATACGCAATTTACGTAAGGGGATCTGCGGTATGGAAATGTAGCGGCTGAAAAGTGAGCGTTAGACCCTATTTTGAGTGACTCCAAATACCGGAGGTAGCCTAAAACCAGCGTTAGGAGCCTCTAACGCTGGTTTTCACAGCTAACGCCAAACTCCAATGAGAGGGTCACACCTGGACTTTTCTTCTCATATAGATGTCTATTGTCCCCTCTGGTGTCACATGAATACAGAGTCCCTGCCTCCCCCTCAGGGTGTGGATAAGTAAGGAGGAAACAAACGGGTTATTTAAATGTGAGAGATTTTTCTGCTGTGTACTAAAATATGTCAGGAAACAGAATTATATTATGTTTTTATTGATGGAAACTGTTATTTTAACACAATTTAGTTGCAAACAAATGTTTAATATTTACATGTCACTAGATACATTTGAGATACAATGATGAGTATAGCAATACTAATACTTTTATACTTTTATTATTTTTTCACTAACTGTATAATCTAATGTTTCAGATGGTTTGAGAAGGTAAAAAGCAGTGATTTTCTGATAATTTAAGATTGTGGTTGAAGCTGTTTGATTTATTTAAACAACCAAAAAAAATTAGGAATTAAATTGGGTTTCATGTCCCTTTAAGAAAAATCAGCTGAGGCAATTAACGAAGGAATTTCAACAGTTTGTCCCTAATACATTCTATTAAAGTAGGAATCTTTTGTAAGTAAAACACTGGTTCATATTAAACAAACAGCAAAATGTACCCAGGCTTTATAGTGTGATTTAATAAGTACATCTGTGTGTAAATGTAACCAGGCTTTATAGTGTGATTTAATAAGTACATCTGTGTGTAATGTACCCAGGCTTTATAGTGTGATTTAATAAGTACATCTGTGTGTAATGTACCCAGGCTTTATAGTGTGATATAATAAGTACATCTGTGTGTAAATGTACCCAGGCTTTATAGTGTGATATAATAAGTAAATCTGTGTGTAAATGTACCCAGGCTTTATAGTGTGATTTAATAAGTACATATCTGTGTGTAATGTACCCAGGCTTTATAGTGTGCTTTAATAAGTACATATCTGTGTGTAAATGTACCCAGGCTTTATAGTGTGCTTTAATAAGTACATATCTGTGTGTAATGTACCCAGGCTTTATAGTGTGATTTAATAAGTACATCTGTGTGTAAATGTACCCAGGCTTTATAGTGTGATTTAATAAGTACATATCTGTGTGTAAATGTACCCAGGCTTTATAGTGTGATTTAATAAGTACATATCTGTGTGTAATGTACCCAGGCTTTATAGTGTGATTTAATAAGTACATATCTGTGTGTAATGTACCCAGGCTTTATAGTGTGATTTAATAAGTACATCTGTGTGTAATGTACCCAGGCTTTATAGTGTGATTTAATAAGTACATCTGTATGTAAATGTACCCAGGCTTTATAGTGTGATTTAATAAGTACATCTGTGTGTAAATGTACTCAGGCTTTATAGTGTGATTTAATAAGTACACATCTGTGTGTAAATGTATACAGGCTTTATAGTGTAATTTAATAAGTACATCTGTGTGTAAATGTACCCAGACTTTACAGTGTGATTTAATAAGTACATCTGTGTGTAAATGTACCCAGACTTTATAGTGTGATTTAATAAGTACATCTGTGTGTAAATGTACCCAGACTTTATAGTGTGATTTAATAAGTACATCTGTGTGTAAATGTACCCAGACTTTATAGTGTGATTTAATAAGTACATCTGTGTGTAAATGTACTCAGACTTTATAGTGTGATTTAATAAGTACATCTGTGTGTAAATGTACCCAGACTTTATAGTGTGATTTAATAAGTACATCTGTGTGTAAATGTACCCAGACTTTATAGTGTGATTTAATAAGTACATCTGTGTGTAAATGTACCCAGACTTTATAGTGTGATTTAATAAGTACATCTGTGTGTAAATGTACTCAGGCTTTATAGTGTGATTTAATAAGTACATCTGTGTGTAATTGTACCCAGGCTCTATAGTGTGATTTAAAATATACATCTGTATGTAATGTACCCAGGCTTTATAGTGTGATTTAATAAGTAAATATCTTTGTGTAAATGTACCCAGGCTTTATAGTGTAATTTAATAAGTACATCTGTATGTAAATGTATCCAGGCTTTATAGTGTGATTTAATAAGTACATCTGTGTGTAATGTACCCAGGCTTTATAGTGTGATTTGATAAGTACATATCTATGTGTAACTGTACCAAGGCTTTATAGTGTGATTTAATAAGTACATCTGTGTGTAAATGTACCCAGGCTTTATAGTGTGATTTAATAAGTACATATGTGTGTAAATGTATCCAGGCTTTATAGTGTGATTTAATAAGTACATCTGTGTGTAACTGTAACCAGGCTTTATAGTGTGATTTAATAAGTACATCTGTGTGTAAATGTACCCAGGCTTTATAGTGTGATTTAATAAATACATCTGTGTGTAAATGTACCAAGGCTTTATAGTGTGATTTAATAAGTACATCTGTGTGTAAATGTACCCAGGCTTTATAGTGTGATTTAATAAGTACATCTGTGTGTAAATGTACCAAGGCTTTATAGTGTGATTTAATAAGTACACATCTGTGTGTAAATGTACCCAGGCTTTATAGTGTAATTTAATAAGTACACATCTGTGTGTAAATGTACCAAGGCTTTATAGTGTGATTTAATAAGTACACATCTGTATGTAAATGTACCCAGGCTTTATAGTGTGATTTAATAAGTACATCTGTGTGTAAATGTACCAAGGCTTTATAGTGTGATTTAATAAGTATATATCTGTGTGTAAATGTACCCAGGCTTTATAGTGTGATTTAATAAGTACATATGTGTGTAAATGTACCCAGGCTTTATAGTGTGATTTAATAAGTACATCTGTGTGTAAATGTGCCCAGGATTATAGTGTGATTTAATAAGTACATCTGTGTGTAAATGTACCCAGGCTTTATAGTGTGATTTAATAAGTACATCTGTGTGTAAATGTACCCAGGCTTTATAGTGTGATTTAATAAGTACAGATCTGTGTGTAAATGTACCCAGGCTCTATAGTGTGATTTAATAAGTAAACGTCTGTGTGTAAATGTACCCAGGCTTTATAGTGTGATTTAATAAGTACATCTGTGTGTAAATGTACCAAGGCTTTATAGTGTGATTTAATAAGTACACATCTGTGTGTAAATGTACCCAGGCTTTATAGTGTGATTTAATAAGTACACATCTGTGTGTAAATGTACCAAGGCTTTATAGTGTGATTTAATAAGTACACATCTGTATGTAAATGTACCCAGGCTTTATAGTGTGATTTAATAAGTATATATCTGTGTGTAAATGTACCCAGGATTTATAGTGTGATTTAATAAGTACACCTGTGTGTAAATGTACCCAGGCATTATAGTGTGATTTAATAAGTACATCTGTGTGTAAATGTACCCAGGCTTTATAGTGTGATTTAATAAGTACATCTGTGTGTAAATGTACCCAGGCTTTATAGTGTGATTTAATAAGTACATCTGTGTGTAAATGTACCCAGGCTTTATAGTGTGATTTAATAAGTACATCTGTGTGTAAATGTACCCAGGCTTTATAGTGTGATTTATTAAGTACACATCTGTGTGTAAATGTACCCAGGCTTTATAGTGTGATTTATTAAGTACACATCTGTGTGTAAATGTACCCAGGCTTTATAGTCGTGATTTAATAAGTACATCTGTATGTAAATGTACCCAGGCTTTATAGTGTGATTTAATCAGTACATCTGTGTGTAAATGTACCCAGGCTTTATAGTGTGATTTATTAAGTACACATCTTTGTGTAACTGTACCCAGGCTTTATAGTGTGATTTAATAAGTACATATCTGTGTGTAAATGTATCCAGGCTTTATAATGTGATTTAATAAGTACATATCTGTGTGTAAATGTACCCAGGCTTTATAGTGTGATTTAATAAGTACATATCTGTGTGTAAATGTACGTAGGCTTTATAGTGTGATTTAATAAGTACATCTGTGTGTAAATGTACCCAGGCTTTATAGTGTGATTTAATAAGTACATCTGTGTGTAAATTTACCCAGGCTTTACAGTGTGATTTAATAAGTACATATCTGTGTGTAAATGTACCCAGGCTTTATAGTGTGATTTAATAAGTACATCTGAGTGTAAATGTATCCAGGCATTATAGTGAGATTTAATAAGTACATCTGTGTTTAAATGTACCCAGGCATTACAGTATGATTTAATAAGTACATCTGTGTGTAAATGTACCCAGGCTTTATAGTGTGATTTAATAAGTATATCTGTGTGTAAATGTACCCAGGCTTTACAGTGTGATTTAATAAGTACACATCTGTGTGTAAATGTACCCAGGCTTTATAGTGTGATTTAATAAAGTACATCTGTGTGTAAATGTACCCAGGCTTTACAGTGTGATTTAATAAAGTACATCTGTGCTGTAAATGTACCCAGGCTTTATAGTGTGATTTAATAAGTACATCCTGTCTGTAAATGTACCCAGGCTTTATAGTGTGATTTACTAAGTACATCTGTGTGTAAATGTACCAGGCTTTATAGTGTGATTTACTAAGTACATCTGTATGTAAATGTACCCTAGGCTTTATAGTGTGATTTAATAAGTACATCTGTGTGTAAATGTACCCAGGCTTTATAGTTTGATTTAATAAGTGCATCTGTGTGAAAATGTACCCAGGCTTTACAGTGTGATTTAATAAGTACATCTGAGTGTAAATGTACCCAGGCTTTATAGTGTGATTTAATAAGTGCATCTGTGTTTAAATGTACCCAGGCTTTATAGTGTGATTTAATAAGTGCATCTGTGTGTAAATGTACCCAGGCTTTATAGTGTGATTTATTATGTACATATCTGTGTGTAAATGTATCCAGGCATTATAGTGTGATTTAATATGTACATTTGTGTGTAAATGTACCCAGGCTTTATAGTGTGATTTAATAAGTACATCTGTGTGTAAATGTACCCAGGCTTTATAGTGTGATTTAATAAGTACATATCTGTGTGTAAATGTACCCAGGCTTTATAGTGTGATTTAATAAGTACATATCTGTGTGTAAATGTACCCAGGCTTTATAGTGTGATTTAATAAGTACATCTGTGTGTAAATTTACCCAGGCTTTATAGTGTGCTTTAATAAGTACATATGTGTGTAAATGTATCCAGGCTTTATAGTGTGATTTAATAAGTACACATCTGTGTGTAAATGTACCCAGGCTTTATAGTGTGATTTAATAAGTACATCTGTGTGTAAATTTACCCAGGCTTTATAGTGTGCTTTAATAAGTACATATGTGTGTAAATGTATCCAGGCTTTATAGTGTGATTTAATAAGTACATCTGTGTGTAATTGTACCCAGGCTTTATAGTGTGATTTAATAAGTATATATCTGTGTGTAAATGTACCCAGGCTTTATAGTGTGATTTAATAAGTATATATCTGTGTGTAAATGTACCCAGGCTTTATAGTGTGATTTAATAAGTACATCTGTGTGTAAATGTATCCAGGCTTTATAGTGTGATTTAATAAGTACATCTGTGTGTAAATGTATCCAGGCTTTATAGTGTGATTTAATAAGTACATATCTGTGTGTAAATGTACCCAGGCTTTATAGTGTGATTTAATAAGTACATCTGTGTGTAAATGTATCCAGGCTTTATAGTGTGATTTAATAAGTACATATCTGTGTGTAAATGTACCCAGGCTTTATAGTGTGATTTAATAAGTACATCTGTGTGTAAATTGACCCAGGCTTTATAGTGTGCTTTAATAAGTACATATCTGTGTGTAAATTAGTAAATTCCAAAAAATAATCAACAATGTGGCCACTCTCCTGTAAAAGAAAAAGGGTAAATTTAAACAAAAAAGGCTTACAGTGAGGACCCTTTGTGCCTGCTAAAGGGTTAAAGCTGGAATGCTTCACGTGTCCCTTATACTGAATCATCTGCTGCTCTGTATATCAGAGGATGGTAGTGATGCACAGAAATGGAAATTCTGGACCAAAACCGAACACAAAAATCTAGGATGCATTTTGTCGAAAACCGAAAAAGTAAATTTATGCTGACCTGATAAATTAATTTCTTCTATGGTACGACGAGTCCACGGATTCATCCTTTACTTGTGGGATATTATCCTCCTGCTAACAGGAAGTGGCAAAGAGCACCACAGCAGAGCTGTCTATATAGCTCCTCCCTTAGCTCCACCCCCCAGTCATTCAACCGATGGTACAGGAAGAAAAAGGAGAAACTAAAAGGTGCAGAGGTGGCTGAAGTTTAAAATAAAAAAAATATAATCTGTCTTAAAATGTGGACTTGTGGACTCGTACCATAGAAGAAATTAATTTATCAGGTAAGCATAAATTTACTTTTCTTCTATAAGGTACGACGAGTCCACGGATTCATCCTTTACTTGTGGGATACAATACCAAAGCTACAGGACACAGATGAACGGGAGGGACAAGACAGATGGTTAAACAGAAGGCACCACTGCTTGAGAAGAACTTTTCTCCCAAAAATAGCCTCCGAAGAAGCAAAAGTATCAAATTTGTAAAATGTGGAAAAGGTATGAAGCGAAGACCAAGTCGCAGCCTTACAAATCTGTTCAACAGAAGCATCATTTTAAAAAGCCCATGTGGAACCCACCGCTCTAGTAGAGTGAGCTGTAATCCTTTCAGGAGGCTGCTGTCCAGCAGTCTCGTATGCCAAACGGATGATGCTTTTCAGCCAAAAAGAAAGAGGTAGCCATAGCTTTTTGACCTCTATGTTTTCCAGAATAGACAACAAACAAAGAAGATGTTTGACGGAAATCTTTGATTGCTTTTAAGTAAAACTTCAACGCACGAACCACGTCCAAGTTGTGCAAAAAACGCTCCTTCTTAGAGGAAGGATTAGGACACAGAGAAGGAACAACAATTTCCTGATTGATATTCCTATTAGTAACAACCTTAGGAAGGAATCCATGTTTGGTAAGCAAAACCACCTTATCAGCATGGAAAACAACATAAGGCGAGTTGCATTGCAATGCAGATAGTTCAGAAACTCTTCTAGCCGAAGAGATAGCAACTAAAAACAGAACTTTCTAAGATAGAAGCCTAATATCTATGGAATGCATAGGTTCAAACGGAACCCCTTGAAGAACTTTAAGAACTAAATTCAAACTCCATGGTGGAGCAAAAAGTTTAAACACAGGCTTGATTCTAGCTAAAGCCTGACAGAACGACTGAACGTCTGGAACATCCGCCAGACGCTTGTAGAGTAGAATTGATAAAGCAGATTTCTGTCCCTTTAAGGAACTAGCTGATAGCCCCTTCTCCAATCCTTCTTGGAGAAAGGACAAATCCTAGGAATCCTGATCTTACTCCATGAGTAGCCTTTGGATTCGCACAAATAAAGATATTTACACCATATCTTATGATAAATTTTCCCAGTGACAGGCTTTCGAGCCTGATTCAAGGTATCTATGACCGACTCCGAGAAACCCCGCTTGGATAAAATCAAGCGTTCAATCTCCAAGCAGTCAGCCGCAGAGAAACTAGATTTGGATGCTGGAACGGACCTTGAATCAGAAGGTCCTGTCTCAGTGGCAGAGTCCATGGTGGAAGAGATGACATGTCCACCAGGTCTGCATATCAAGTCCTGCGGTGCTATCAAAATCACCGAAGCTCTCTCCAGTGGTCTGAGATGCAAGCGAGCATACGGAACTATGTCCATTGCCGCTACCATTAGTCAGATTACCTCATACACTGAGCCACTGACGGCCGAGGAATGAAATGAAGAGCTCGGCAGGTGGTTAGAAGCTTTGATCTCCTGACCTCCGTTAGAAAAATTTTCATGTCCACTGAATCTATCAGAGTTCCCAGGAATGGAACTCTTGTGAGAGGGATAAGTGAACTCTTTTTTACGTTCACCTTCCACCCATGAGATCTTAGAAAAGCCAACACGATGTCCGTGTGAGACTCGGCTAGTTGGTAAGTCGACGTCTGAATTAAGATATCGTCCAGCTAAGGCGCCACTGCTATGCCCCATGGCCTTAGAACCGCCAGAAGGGACCATAGCACCTTTGTGAAAATTCTGGGAGCTGTGGCAAACCCAAAGGGAAGAGCCACAAACTGGTAATGCTTGTCCAGAAAGGCGAACCTGAGGAACTGGTGATGATCTTTGTGGATAGGGATATGTAGATACGCATCCTTTAAGTCCACGGTGGTCATATATTGACCCTCCTGGATCATTGGTAAAATAGTCCGAATGGTCTCCATCTTGAAAGATGGGACTCTGAGGAATTTGTTTAGGATATTGGGATCTAAAATTGGTCTGAAGGTTCCCTCTTTTTTGGGAACCACAAACAGATTGGAGTAAAACCCCTTCCCCTGTTTCGCTTTCGGAACTGTGCAGTTTACTCCCATGGTATATAAGTTTTTACACAGCGTAAGAATGCCTCTCTTTTTGTCTGGTTTGCAGACAATTGAGAAAGATGGAATCTCCCCCTTGGAGGAGAATCTTTGAAATCTAGAAGATACCCCTGGGTTACGATTTCTAAAGCCCAGGAGTCCTGAACGTCTCTTGCCCAAGCCTGAGCAAAGAGAGAAAGTGTGCCCCCTACTCGATCCGGTCCCGGATCGGGGGCTACCCCTTCATGCTGTCTTGGTGGCAGCAACAGGCTTCTTGGCCTGTTTACCTTTGTTCCAAGTCTGGTTAGGTCTCCAGACTGACTTGGATTGAGCAAAATTCCCCTCTGATTTTGCAGCAGGGGAAGAGGTAGAGGGACCACCCTTGAAGTTTCGAAAGGAACGAAAATTATTTTGTTTGGTCCTCATCTTATTAGTCTTATCCTGAGGAAGGGCATGGCCTTTCCCTCTAGTGATGTCTGAAATGATCTCTTTCAGTGCAGGCCCGAATAGGGTCTTACCTTTGAAAGAGATGTCTAAAAGCTTAGATTTTGATGACACATCAGCAGACCAGGACTTAAGCCATAACGCTCTACGCGCTAAAATGGCAAAACCTGAATTCTTTGCCGCTAATTTAGCCAGTTGAAAAGCGGCATCTGAAATGAAAGAATTAGCTAGCTTGAGAGCCCTAATTCTATCCATAATATCATCTAACGGGGTCTCAACCTGAAGAGCCTCCTCCAGAGCCTCGAACCAAAAAGCAGCTGCAGTAGTTACAGGAACAATGCACGCTATAGGTTGGAGAACAAAACCCCGTCATATCTAAATCCGTCTGAGGGAACATCTTTCCTGAATCAGAAGTCTATCCCTCAGGCAGCAAATCACTCACCCCCAACTCAGAACATTGTGAGGGTACATCGGATATGGCTAATAAAATCGTCAGAGGGCTCAGCATTTATTCTCACACCAGACCTACTGCGCTTCCCCTGCAACCCAGGCAGCTTAGATAAAACCTCTGTGAGGGTAGTATTCATAACTGCAGCCATATCTTGCTGGGTAAAAGAATTAGACACACTAGAAGTACTTGGCGTCGCTTGTGCGGGCGTTAATGGTTGTGACACTTGGGGAGAATTAGATGGCATAACCTGATTCCCTTCTGACTGAGAATCATCCTGCGGCATACTTTTAGTAGCTAAAATATGTTCTTTGCAATTTATTGACCTTTCAGTGCATGAGGGACACTTTCTAAGTGGGGGTTCCACAATGGCTTCTAAACATATTGAACATTGACTTTCCTCAATGTCAGACATGTTGAACAGGCTAGTAATGACCACAAACAAGCATGAAAACACTTTATTTAGTGAAAAAATAACAATCTTTAAAAAAAAAAGCATACACGTTCTGCAAAACTGCTTTAAGATACACCAAATTTTTCAAATTTTTGATACTCAAAATTTAACATTTAACCCTTTATTGTGCAAACCGGATTGAAAATAAGGCCTAAATCCGGAAAAAACACCCCCAGCACCTTGCCACAGCCCTGCTGTGGTACCTACCTGCCCTTGGGGATTGTAACTATGGGGTTAAAGCTTTGATTTGGCCCAAAACATCCATAAGGGCCCTCAGGAGTTGGAGCTTGCTGCGAGAAAACAACTGCGCATCTGACGCGCGAAAATAGGCCCCGCCCATCACACTCGATGTCTTTACAGCCTCAAAGAACCACAGCAGAGCGGTTTTAAATTAGCCATGTGGGTCTGAGATCCAAAAAATAAGCCAAGTGTACCCTCAATAAAGTGCCACAAAACGATATTGCCCAAAAAAAATGTTAACAGCACTCCCAGTGCATAAAACGTTTGCCCACAAAGATTCAAAAACTCATTGTCAACCATTTTTTAATTAGCCCCTTATGCAAGCTTAGTAATACCCTTCTATAACTCTTAGAATTACTGCTTACCCTTACCCTCATGGGGATACTGTCAGCCTTTCTGAAACACAGTCTCTCCAGAAAAAATGACTGAACATACCTCACTGCTATATAGCATGAAAACGTTCCTCACACTGAAGTTTCCTGTACCCCTCAGCCTCTGTGGGAACTGGTCTGGATCTTAGTTACAAATGCTAAAATCATCATCCTCCAGGCAGAAGTCTACATCCATCTGCTGCCTGAGAGTAAATAGTACACACCGGTACCATTTAACCTTTTAAGGACACAGCTTTCAGTTTGCTCAATTGTTTTATGACGGAAAAATTCCGTCATATGTCCTTAAGAGGTTAAAACAAAAAACTCTTGCTTGAAGAAATTTAAAAAAAATATTTTATCACCTCTTTCACTTTACCCTTCCTAGTACTTATAGTAGGCAAAGAGAATGACTGGGGGTGGAGCTAAGGGAGGAGCTATATAGACAGCTCTGCTGTGGTGCTCTTTGCCACTTCCTGTTAGCAGGAGGATAATATCCCACAACTAAAGGATTAATCCGTGGACTTGTCGTACCTTATAGAAGAAATGTATTTTCTTTTCAAATATATATATTTTTTCCCCCCAGCAGAATTAGACAATTTAATGAATGATAGTGGAGGGCCCTCTAGTGGGGCTGGAACAACATTAAGGGATTACCAACTTAAAGTCTGGAGAATGCTAGATTGTGTTGTTACAATGTTGCAAGTGTGGAGGCAGGTGTTTGTGCTTACCTTTATAGGGTCCTGCAGCAGTGATACCAGCCCCTTCCTGTTCCAGACTTCAAGGAGAAAGTTTCTTCAGTTCTGTGCAGAGCTTGGATGATGGATAGAGCCAGGAGGTCAGCGATGCCACCTAAGAGATATCGTGAAGGTCTGGAAATGACAGCCAGGAAGAAGGGACCTGCAAGAGAAATAGAGGATCAGCAGTCTGATGAGGCGGGACCCCCCACACCCATTAGGACACCCCCAAACAGACGCTTTAACATGGGAAAGAAGGCAGGGAGTAGGGAGTCAGGCCCACAGTCACAGGCCCAGAGTTCCGTGGGAGAAGGGGTGGGCATGAGCCCAGGGAAACAGAGTCAGGTCCCTGGGTTAGCCGCACAATTAGGTCAGGCAGCCCCCTGTAGCACCACTGATAGGCCCCAGAGTAGTCAGTTAGGGCTGGTAGTGGAAGGAGGACAGGTAAGGGGGGTTGTGGGCAATCCCCTACCCGCTCTGCCACCAGCGGCCATGGCGGCAGTCCTGGCCCTGGCACAATCAATTGCTTCAGTGATGGGCACGTCAAGCCATGCGCAGAGTCAGGCGGTCTCAGAGGCGGCTAGTGGGGCAGATGGGGGATCGAGGCCTAATCGGGAGCTTGGAGTGGCAGGTCCCCACCTCCTTGCATGGCAGCTCACGCAAGACTTCCTTCTCGATCTTACAGTGAGAAGGAGCGTGGCCGCCATCTTGGGAGGCGGGGCAGAAGAGGAGCGCATGGCTCACGTGATCGGATATCCCAAGATAGGTTGGGGAGTCTTCGGATCGTGGCAGGGGCCTCTAAAGGCAGCAGGAGGGCTGCTGGGACACCGGCGCAATCACCGGATGGCGGAATGGGGAGCGTGTATGAAGTGGGAGGGCCGGATTCCCCTTGGAGCGCAGCAGATGGTAGGAGGAGCATGCAAGTCCCAAGGGAGAGTATAAGGGGCCTGGATGGCAGTTATGGGTGCATGGGTCCAGGCGGACCATCGAATGTCACATGGGGACTGAATGAAAATGTGGAATCCGGGCGAAGGTGCCCTCTTCATGCGGGGATAACGCATGTGGGCACACAGATTTCCTAGGTTGGCAAAAGGGGGCACGTTTCACAAGGGGAGCAGATAATGGGGCCCAATGCAGGTCAAAGCACCGGTATGCATGCTCAGGCTGTGGTGTGACTGAAGAGATCATTAGAAGGACAGTGGAGGCTGCACTGATGGCAGTCGGGGTAATATAAACATCAGGCCAACGCAGGATATATATATATATATATATATATATATATATATATATATATATATATATATAGATATATATATATAAAAAAATCTTAGAAAAGCAAAGACAGGGGGGGGTGTTGTGGAGGAACAAAACCTGCACTGTTAAGGGATTTCACATTAACTTACTTGCTGAGGGATGGACTGTGGGGTCTGTCTAAGTTTGATTTACGTAAAATCGTGGGTTACTCATGTTTTGCCAGGAACGCTAGGTGCGAATTCCCCTCCTGTTTGTGTGTGGATAGTAGGTCATTCTTTTATCCATTGGGCACCCATCAGGCCATTGCGTTCACCGGAAGGTCAGCAGCTTGGATTTCCAACATCCAGGGCCAACTTCTGCTGGTTAGGGCGTAGGGGCCTGATATGGGCAGAATTGACAGTACTTCTGCAGGAAGCGCACAAGAGATGGGGGCAGCAGCACATGATTGTGCTGCATTTGGGAGGGGAATGACTTGGGTTCTGTGCCTGCTTTGGACCTCATTAGGAGGATGGCAGCTAACTTGAAGTGGGTGCACACCTGGCTCAGTGATGTCAGGCTGGGATGGTCCAATGTAGTTGCTCGGCTGCAGTGGAGATATATAGTGACCCAGAAAGCAACTTACAACATTAGGAAAAAGGTGAACAGGGAGATGGGTAGGACGGTCATGACCCTGGGGGGCTTTGTGATAAGGCACGACGCAATTACAGCCGACAAAAAGGACCTATTTCATCCTGATGGGGTCTACCTAACGGATGTTGGGCTGGACTTGTTCATGAAGGACATCAGGAGTGCATTGTTAAGGTTCATTTGAAAGTTCACATTTGTAAGTGGAAATATTAAAGTTCCATTTTGCAAAAAAAAAAAAAAAAATGGCAAAAATTTTTTGCCATTATTTAGTTTATTTGAAGATAATAGGGGCCTGTTTGCTTGGGTGGCGGGTTTGGCTCTTGTGGCGGGTGGTCAAGGCCCTGGGGAGCGGGCATAGGGAGTGATGGTCTAAAAGAGGAGGGGATACGCCCACTAGGTGCCGGTCTAGGGGTCCTCTCCCTTGCGGATGCAGGCCGAAGCTTTCTAAACACCACAACTCTCTCTCTGTGCCATTGGGCGTGAACAGCCAGGTGTCACGCTGCAAACACCGAAAGGGGCCTTGTCCGTCTGCTGGTAGGGGTTAGGTTAGGGTTAGATGCCGCCACCGGTTATTAATGACAAACTTGATTTCAAGTTTAAGTTATATATATATATATATATATATATATATATATATATATATTTGAGTGCCTAATAATAAGTTAATCGTTTATTGAATAAACGTGACCGTGACTGGTCTTTCGTGTCTTATTTATTTAAGGTATGACTAGAGTACGTAGGACGGAATAGGGGGTTTATACCTTATGAATCTGAATTGAAAGACTGCAAGCCAAAAAAATAAAATAACCACACTTATTAAAAGTAACACCGTAAAATTGGACAAAAAAAGATCTTAAAATAATATGCTACACCATAATTTTACCAAGAAAAAAAAATAACAGGCAAAAAAAAAAAAGACACCAAAAAAAAATTAAACTGAAAAACAACAGTACCATTTTCGGCCAAATTGTTTCTGCATCCCTACATAAAACAATATTAAATATCAATATACTGTATTATTCTGTAGTTCTGTATAACAGAATCAGATTTAACAGTTTTTTTTTATACCAATAATCCAAATAAAGTATAGCCCTAGAAAACTATTATTGTATGCAAAACAGTAAGTCAAGTGCAGAACAGTAAGTCAAGTAACAAACTCAAACAGCAGCTCTAGGCTAGCATCACATTTGTAATATGCTACACAATCATTTTACTGAAAATAGGCAAAAAAAACCCGAAAAACAAAATAACCGAAACTCCCATTTTCTGCTGAAACGTTTCTGCGGCCGAAATTTCGGTGCATCCCTAGTGGATAGCAGAATTGTATGGTAATTAAAGAGACAGTAAAGCCATCATTAGACATTCAGGATTTAGACCGAGCATATAATTTTAAATATATAGACATATATAACGATTGTCATTGGCTCATCCCATGTGTTAGAAACCAGTAGTGTGTAGTATGTTCTACCTAAATCATGAATGAAATATGTTTTAGGTCCCTTTAATGATACTACACCAGCCGCTTATACTTCAGTGCATCACTAGGTACACTTAACGCTACTTAGCAGGGTCTACACCTGGGTTAGCTCAAGCAGTAATATATTATATATTTATTATGGCAATGACGGAAACTAAAAAAGTACAGACCAGGGATTTCTCAATTGTATGGATCTAATTATTCCCTAGACCATGCACATGGGCTCTCACAGGTGGATTTTCTATGTATTTCTCTTTTTTGGGATCATCTATGTGAAATTAGGGTGAATAACACATTTATTTGAATGCACATCTATAGGGTTTCTGTGCTGCTGGGGAGCTCAGGATGTAAATCTGCAGGGAATGACAGCTCTAATCTTTATGGTCACTGGAATTGAAGAGGTTGGGGGGCCCTGTCACACTTTTTGCCCAGGGGCCCTGGTTGGTCTCAGTCTGCCCCTGTATATACATTTATACAAACTAATGTTATTGTCATAAAGGGCTTTGTCAGCTGTAAAACACAAAGACCTAAATTCCACTGAGGAGGGAAATTGTGAAAACTAAGTGATAAAAACATTTATCGCCATTAAAGTCTATGGAGAATTTTTATGATACCAGCAATTTACAAACTTTACCACCGCAATGAAAACACGGCCAAAGTATGATCTGTTGTAACCAATAGAAACAGCACTTAAATCTGTGCTTAAAAGGACAGTCTACTCCATTATTGTTATATTTAAAAAAAGATAAATAATCCCTTTATTACCCATTCCCCAGTTTTGCATAACAGCACGGTTATATTAATATACTTTTTACCTCTGTGATTACCTTGTATCTAAGCCTCTGCAGACTGCCCCCCATCTCAGATCTTTTGACAGACTTGCAATTTACCCAATCAGTGCTTATTCAAATAACTCCACAGGATTGAGCACGTTATCTATATAGCACACATAAACTAGCAGTGTCTTGCTGTAAAAAGCTATAAAATGCACTAATAGATAAAATATAAGAGGCAATAATTTAGCATATTTGCCTATCTAGATTTAGCTTTCAACAAAGAATACCAAGAGAACAAAGCAGATTTGATGAAAAAAGTAAATTTGAAAGTTGTAGAAATTGCATGCCCTATCTAAATCATGAAAGTTTAATTTTAAACTTTACTATCCTTTAACCCCTTAGTGACCAGACCATTTTTCAATTTTCTTACCGTTAGGGACCAGGGCTATTTTTACATTTCTGCAGTGTTTGTGTTTAGCTGTAATTTTCCTCTTACTCATTTACTGTACCCACACATATTATATACCGTTTTCTCCCCATTAAATGGACTTTCTAAAGATACCATTATTTTCATCATATCTTCTAATTTACTATAAAAAATTATAAAATATGATGAAAAAAAAAATGAAAAGAAAACACTTTTTCTAACTTTGACCCCCAACATCTGTTACACATCTACAGCCACCAAAAAACATCCATGCTAAATAGTTTCTAAATTTTGTCCTGAGTTTAGAAATACCCAATGTTTAAATGTTCTTTGCAAGTTAGATGGCAATAAGTACAAGTAGCACTTTGCCATTTCCAAACCATTTTTTATTTCAAAATTATATATATATATTTTTTTTTATTAGACGACCCAAAGTATTTATCTAGACCCATTTTGGTATATTTCATGTCACCATTTCACTGCCAAAAGACTTTAGGTTTCTCACTGAAATTATTTACAAACAGCTTGTGCAATTATGGCACATACGGTTGTAAATGCTTCTCTGCGATCCCCTTTGATCTGAAATAGCTGGCATTACATTTTGGTACAATTAGAAGGCCGCTAAATGCCGCTGCACACCACACTTGTATTATGCCCAGCAGTGAAGGGGTTAATTAGGTAGCTTGTAGTGTTAATTTTAGATTTAGTGTAGAGATCAGCCTCTCACCTGACACATCAGACCCCCTGATCCCTCCTTGACCCATCTCAAACAGCTCTCTTCCCTCCCCACCTCACAATTGTCCCCGCCATCTTAAGTACTGGCAGAATCTCTGCGCTAGTTATCGTGCGCCCCTCTGCGTTAGTTACAGTGCGCCCCTCTGCGCTACTTACTGTGCGCCCTTAGATAAAGCAGAACTGATAATGCGCACTTTAGGGGCTTCTGGTAGGTCGGCAAACAAGAACCCTAGAACTTGCCCTGTGCAACTGGACATTTGTTGTAAATATATTATTATTTGTGTGTTTAACAGACAAAATCTATATGCAGCCCATAAATAACCTAAATACTGACCTGCGGCCCCTGTGAGTTAGGGCCCATCACTGGCAAATCTGACCATAATGCAGCTAATCATTCCCATACATTCATATCTACACATATATTTATTTATAATATAACACTTTAGCTGTTGTCTGCTTTACAAATGAATAAACTACACCTGTGTGATGACGCGTGAGCTGCACATTATACACATTACATGAAACTCAGTGTCTAATACTGATTTATATAACGTTTTATCTTATTCCCCTGCCCTGTGTGTAGCTGCTGTAAATGACTAACTCATAAACATAACTTGTGCTACAGTTGTGCTTCTGTGTGTATTAACCCTTCACTAGCACAGAGAGCAGCACAGTGTGTATTAACCCTTCACTGGCACAGAGCAGCACAGTGTGTATTAACCCTTCACTAGCACAGAGAGCTGCAAAGTGTGTATTAACCCTTCACTAGCACAGAGAGCAGCTCAGTGTGTATTAACCCTTCACTAGCACAGAGATCAGCACAGTGTGTATTAACCCTTCACTGGCACAGAGAACAGCACAGTGTGTATTAACCCTTCACTAGCACAGAGAGCAGCTCAGTGTGTATTAACCCTTCACTGGCACAGAGAGAAACACAGTGTGTATTAACCCTTCACTGGCACAGAGAGCTGCACAGTTTGTATTAACCATTCACTGGCACAGAGAGCAGCACAGTGTTTATTAACCCTTCACTAGCCCAGAGAGCAGCACAGTGTGTATTAACCCTTCACTAGCACAGAGAGCAGCACAGTGTGTATTAACCCCTTCACTGGCACAGAGAGCTGCACAGTGTGTATTAACCCTTCCCTGGCACAGAGAGCAGAACAGTGTGTATTAACCCTTCACTAGCACAGAGAGCTGCACAGTGTGTATTAACCCTTCACTGGCACAGAGAGCTGCACAGTGTGTATTAACTAGGGTTGCCACCTGTCCCTTAAAATACAGAACACTTATAAGTTATACATGCTGCAGGGTGTGCAGGGAGGAAAATGAATGAACAGAAACACAATACATGTTCCTCCCTGCACACCCTGCAGCATGTGTAACTCATAAGTGTCCAGGAAAATATGGCTGAGGTGGCAACCCTAGTATTAACCCTTCACTAGCACAGAGAGCAGCACAGTGTGTATTAACCCTTCACTAGCACAGAGAGCTGCACAGTGTGTATTAACCTTTCACTGGCACAGAGAGCAGCACAGTGTGTATTAACCCTTCACTGGCACAGAGAGCAGCACAGTGTGTATTAACCATTCACTGGCACATAGAGCAGCACAGTGTATTAACCCGTCACTGGCACAGAGAGCTGCATAGTGTGTGTTAACCCTTCACTGGCACAGAGAGCAGCACAGTGTGTATTAACCATTCCCTGGCACAGAGAGCAGCACAGTGTGTATTAACCCTTCACTGGCACAGAGAGCAGCACAGTGTGTATTAACCCTTCACTAGCACAGTGAGCTGCACAGTGTGTATTAACCCTTCACTAGCACATAGAGCTGCACAGTGGGTATTAACCCTTCACTAGCACAGAGAGCTGCACAGTGTGTATTAACCCTTCACTAGTACAGAGAGCAGCACAGTGTGCATTAACCCTTCCCTAGCACAGAGAGCTGCACAGTGTGTATTAACCCTTCACTAGCACAGATAGCTGCACAGTGTGTATTAACCCTTCACTGGCACAGAGAGCTGCACAGTGTGTATTAACCCTTCACTAGCACAGAGAACTACACACTGTGTTATTCACTAACACACATAGTTGAACAGCACTTAGTATCCCATTGCCTGGCACAAGCAGATGAATAACAAGCATTAATAGAACAACATTTATAACAATTATAAACTTTTTAAGCAGACTAGAAAGTGACTAAAACGTTTTTATCACACAATACACACAGCCTGACTCACTCACCCAGCAACAGCTGCACAAGAAGCAAATGGGAGGGGAACAAAACTCAGTTCAATACTGAACTACATCTCCCAAAATAAACACAGAGAAGTCACATGTTAAGCAGCAGCCAACCAGACAAAAGAAAATATTGTATGCTTTTTAATATGTTTAAATGCTGCAAATTCAGATTATTATATCTTATGGTGACTAAATAATCTTGATTTTATTATTTACAGGTGTAGTTTTTTTATTAAACTACACCTGTGTGATGACACGTGAGCTGCACATTATTCACATTACATGATACTCAGTGCCTAATACTGATTTATATAACGTTTTATCTTATTCCCCTGCCCTGTGTGCAGCTGCTGTAAATGACTAACTCATAAACATAACTTGTGCTACAGTTGTGCTTCTGTGTGTATTAACCCTTCACTGGCACAGAGAGCAGCACAGTGTGTATTAACCCTTCACTAGCACAGAGAGCAGCACAGTGTGTATTAACCCTTCATTAGCACAGAGAGCAGCACAGTGTGTATTAACCCTTCACTAGCACAGAGAGCTGCACAGTGTGTATTAACCATTCACTAGCACAGAGAGTAGCACAGTGTGTATTAACCCTTCACTAGCACAGAGAGCAGCACAGTGTGTATTAACCCTTCACTAGCACAGAGAGCAGCACAGTGTGTATTAACCCTTCATTAGCACAGAGAGCAGCACAGTGTGTATTAACCCTTCACTAGCACAGAGAGCTGCACAGTGTGTATTAACCATTCACTAGCACAGAGAGTAGCACAGTGTGTATTAACCCTTCACTAGCACAGAGAGCAGCACAGTGTGTATTAACCCTTCACTAGCACAGAGAGCTGCACAGTGTGTATTAACCCTTCACTAGCACAGAGAGTAGTACAGTGTGTATTAACCCTTCACTAGCACAGAGAGCAGCACAGTGTGTATTAACCCTTCACTGGCACAGAGAGTAGTACAGTGTGTATTAACCCTTCACTAGCACAAAGAGCTGCACAGTGTGTATTAACCCTTCACTAGCACAGAGAGCAGCACAGTGTGTATTAACCCTTCACTAGCACAGAGAGCTGCACAGTGTGTATTAACCCTTCACTAGCACAGAGATCAGCACAGTGTGTATTAACCCTTCACAGCACAGTGTGTATTAACCCTTCACTGGCACAGAGAGCAGCACAGTGTGTATTAACCCTTCACTGGCACAGAGCAGCACAGTGTGTATTAACCCTTCACTGGCACAGAGAGCAGCACAGTGTGTATTAACCCTTCACTAGCACAGAGAGCTGCACAGTGTGTATTAACCCTTCACTAACACTGAGAGCTGCACAGTGTGTATTAACCCTTCACTAGCACAGAGAGCTGCACTGTGTATTAACCCTTCACTAGCACAGAGAGCAGCACAGTCTGTATTAACCTCTTCACTGGCACAGAGAGCAACACAGTGTGTATTAACCCTTCACTGGCACAGAGAGCAACACAGTGTGTATTAACCCTTCACTAGCACAGAGAGCAGCACAGTGTGTATTAACCCTTCACTGGCACAGAGCAACACAGTGTGTATTAACCCTTCACTAGCACAGAGAGCAGCACAGTGTGTATTAACCCTTCACTAGCACAGAACTGCACAGTGTGTATTAACCCTTCACTAGCACAGAGGGCAGCACAGTGTGTATTAACCCTTCACTAGCACAAAGAGCAACACAGTGTGTATTATCCCTTCACTGGCACAGAGAGCAGCACAGTGTGTATTAACCCTTCACTAGCACAGAGAGCAGCACAGTGTGTATTAACCCTTCACTAGCACAGAGAGCAGCACAGTGTGTATTAACCCTTCACTAGCACAGAGAGCACCACAGTGTGTATTAACCCTTCACTAGCACAGAGAGCAGCACAGTGTGTATTAACCCTTCACTAGCACAGAGAGCAGCACAGTGTGTATTAACCCTTCACTGGCACAGAGAGCAGCACAGTGTGTATTAACCCTTCACTAGCACAGAAAGCAGCACAGTGTGTATTAACCCTTCACTGGCACAGAGAGCAACACAGTGTGTATTAACCCTTCACTAGCACAGAGAGCAGCACAGTGTGTATTAACCTCTTCACTGGCACAGAGAGCAACACAGTGTGTATTAACCCTTCACTAGCACAAAGAGCAACACAGTGTGTATTATCCCTTCACTGGCACAGAGAGCAGCACAGTGTGTATTAACCCTTCACTAGCACAGAGAGCTGCACAGTGTGTATTAACCCTTCACTAGCACAGAGAGCTGCACAGTGTGTATTAACCCTTCACTAGCACAGAAAGCAGCACAGTGTGTATTAACCCTTCACTAGCACAGAACTGCACAGTGTGTATTAACTCTTCACTAGCACAGAGGGCAGCACAGTGTGTATTAACCCTTCACTAGCACAGAGAGCAGCACAGTGTGTATTAACCCTTCACTGTCCCAGAGAGCAGCACAGTGTGTATTAACCCTTCACTGTCCCAGAGAGCAGCACAGTGTGTATTAACCCTTCACTGTCCCAGAGAGCAGCACAGTGTGTATTAACCCTTCACTGTCCCAGAGAGCAGTACAGTGTGTATTAACCCTTCACTGTCCCAGAGAGTAGCACAGTGTGTATAAACCCTTCACTGGCACAAAGAGCAGCACAGTGTGTATTAACCCTTCACTGGCACAGAGAGCAGTACAGTGTGTATTAACCCTTCACTGGCACATAGAGTTGTGCATTGTGTATTAACCCTTCACTAGCACAGAGTGCTGCAGTGTGTATTAACCCTTCACTAACACATATAGCTGCACGGTGTGTATTAACCCTTTCACTAGCACAGAGAGCTGCACAGTGTGTAT
Organism: Bombina bombina; assembly: GCF_027579735.1. Classification (NCBI taxonomy): domain Eukaryota; kingdom Metazoa; phylum Chordata; class Amphibia; order Anura; family Bombinatoridae; genus Bombina; species Bombina bombina. Next base: position 71,157,424 of record NC_069503.1, read on the forward strand.
TAACCCTTCACTAGCACAGAGAGCTGCACAGTGTGTATTAACCCTTCACCAGCACAGAGAGCAGCACAGTGTGCATTAACCCTTCACTAGCACAGAGAGCAGCACAGTATTAACCATTCACCAGCACAAAGAGCAGCGGTGTGTATTAACCCCTTCACTAGCACAGAGAACTACACACTGTGTAATTACCATTCACTAACACACATAGTTGAACAGCACTTAGTATCCCATTGCCTGACACAAGCTGATGAATAACATGCATTAATAGAACAACATTCATAACAATTATAAACTTTTTAAGAAGACTAGAAAGTGACTAAAACGTTTTATCACACAATACACACAGCCTGACTCACTCACCCAGCAACATCTGCTGCACAGGAAGTAAATGGGAGGGGAACAAAGGTTAGCTCAATATTGAACTACATCTCCCAAAATAAACACTGAGAAGTCACATGTTAAGCAGCAGCCAATCAGACAAAATAAAATGTGCAACCATTTCAAAGACAAATTGTATGCTTTTAACATGTTAAATGCTGCAAATTCAGATTATTATAGTTTATGGTGACTAAATAATTTTATTATTTATTTATTTATAAAATATGTTACCAGGAAGGATACATTGAGATTTCTCTCTTTTTCAAGTATGTCCTGGGCTCACAAAACATTGCAATTGATACAATAGGGTACAATAAAATACAAAAACAATAATAATACACAATTTATGCAAAAATGTAACATAGAACAGGTAGGAAATATATAATCAACCATGACAGGTGCATTCTATTTTGAGATATGTAGAGAGGGATCTCTTAAAGGATATTAGGCTTGGGGAAGGTTTGAAATTGTGCGGGAGGTCGTTCCATAATTGTGGTGCTCTGTAGGAAAAGGAGGATCGAGCGGCTTTCTTTTTGTATTGAGACAAGCTAAATAATGTGCTAGTACTGGATCGGAGGTTATAGGAGGTGGGAATAGCCGGGGAGAGCATTCTGCTCAGGTAGGGTGGGAGCTTCCCAGAAAGGCTCTTAAAGGACCAGTCAACACAGCACAAAATACAAAACCAAAACCAAAATAAATATACAACCACATAGAGGATTAAGTTTATAATGTATATGAGCATTAAAAATAAAAACTAATATAGTAAAATTATTATAAAACTTACTTTTCTCCTGTCTGTTTTACCAATTGTTCTGAGGCTTGTCCACCTCCCACGCCTAGAGGAGGATGGGCTCATTGTGAGTGACAAATTTTATCTTCCAATCCAAGATTAGCCTATTTGCATTTTTCCCCCTATTGTGTGTGCATGTAAGTGTGCACGTGACCCATTGCACGTGCACGTGACTCCCCCTCACACGTGCACTATTGTCTTTATAAATTACAAGCAGGAAATAGATGGGGGTGGAGGTGAGCGCCAAAAAAGGCTGAGGTAGGGAATGGGGACACCTGTTAGACTGATAGAGCGGTGTCCACAATGTAGGTTCTCTTGTTGACGTTGGTGGAATCGATGTACAAATAGTATAATAACTATAAATTAGTTGTAAACTTTAAGAATGTATATCAATGTTTAATCCACACAAAAATGTTAAAATATCTCAGATCTACTTAAAAACATACACAGTCCTAAAAATAGAAATAAAAATAACAATCATATAAAATCATGGATCCATGTTACAATAAAATAAATGCAAAAAATGGGAATGCACAATAAAAACCTTTTTGCAATAATTGATCTTATAGACCAAGTATCCTAATTAGGCCACGTGTCCTAATTGGAGTAGTTTATTTAGAAACAGTCCAGATGGTGGTGAAT
>NC_069503.1:71764233-71986733 GCF_027579735.1 Bombina bombina
GGTTTCGATTTACAACCATTCCTTCTGGAACCTAACCCCGGCGTAAACTGAGGGCTACCTGTGTATATATATATATATGAGTGTGTGTCTGAGTGTGTGTGTGTGTTATGCATTTATGTGAATGTGTGTGTCATATATATATGAGTGTGTGTGAGTGTGTTTGTGTTATGTATGTATGTGAGGGTGTGTTATGTATGTGTGTGTGTAGCCCCAAGAGTAGTAGTTAGCAGTCTAAAAATATTGAGGTAATATCACTGTCTAATTTCAGACACTATTATCTGTATAAGTTATGCTTATTTGCGGTGTCCGGCTATACTGATGCCGTGGGGTTAGATATCATAGCCAGCCAGTGCCTCACCATCCACTGACTTCACTGCACGTCACTGGCAGATACACACACACTACATAGCATACACTTACAAATGCAGATACACACACACTACATAGCATACACTTACACATGCAGATACACACACACTACATAGCAAACACTTATACATGCAGATACACACACACTACATAGCATACACTTACACATACAGATACACACACACACTACATAGCATACACTTATACATGCAGATACACAGACACTACATAGCATACACGTACACATACAGATACACACACACTACATAGCATACACTTACACATACAGATACACACACACTACATAGCATACACTTATACATGCAGATACACACACTACATAGCATACACTTATACATGCAGATACACACACACTACATAGCATACACTTATACATACAGATACACACACACTACATAGCATACACTTATACATACAGATACACACACACTACATAGCATACACTTACACATACAGATACACACACACACTACATAGCATACACTTATACATGCAGATACACACACACTACATAGTATACACTTACGCATGCAGATACACACACTACATAGCATACACTTATACATGCAGATACACACACTACATAATATACACTTATACATGCAGATACACACACACTACATAGCATACACATGCAGATACACACACACTACATAGCATACACATGCAAATACACACACACTACATAGCATACACTTATACATGCAGATACACACACACACTACATAGCATACACTTACACATGCAGATGCACACACACTACATAGCATACAGTTATACATGCAGATGCACACACACTACATAGCATACACTTACACATGAAGATACACACACACTACATAGCATACACTTACACACGAAGATACACACACACTACATGGCATACACTTATACAGGCAGCACACATATACATGCAGATACACAGACACTATATAGTATACACCTATACATGCAGACACACACACACTACATAGCATACACTTATACATGCAGATACACACTTATACATGCAGATACACATACACACACTACATAGCTTACATTTATACATGCAGACACACACACACTACATAGCATAAACTTATACATACAGATACACACACACAGTTATGGATACAGATAGACACACACACTACATCATATATGGGTATCTGTAATTCATTGTATGGGGTCCTGGGGTTGGCAAGCACATTAGCTGGCAGTCTGCGGCTGCCACTGTTCGTTACCCTGGTATTAGCACTGCTCATTGTATAAAACTGAAGGCATGCTAGTATTATCACCAGGGGTTAGACATCATCACTACCAGAGGTAGGTTAGAGAGGTCACCATTACCCGTGGTCAGAGTGTATACAGCCTTCTTACTCCTGCTTAACCCACACACCATTCCTTTTCCACAGGGAATCTAACAGGTATTTAACCCTGTCAGAGCAAAGTCAGCTGCTTCTGAGTATGGGCCCAACAGAATTAAAAAAAAAAATTTTTTTTTTTTTTTTTGAATGCCTGGGGCAAATCGAGGCAGATGGCTAGCAACCCGGGACAGGGGGACAGACCCCTAAAATCGGGACTGTCCCGCAAAAATCGGGACAGTTGGGGGATATGCACTATATACATAAAGCTACACAATATACATTACAGACATCCCAGCCTGTAAAAATTAATTTCATCGAGGTGGCTTCACCTGCTACTGCGCCGCTTCCCCCCCTCCCAGTTATATATTGGACACCTTGAAACCCTAAATAAGATAGAGACTTATCATTAAAGGGACAGTCTACACCAGAATGTTTATTGTTTAAAAAGATAGATAATCCCTTTATTACCCATTCCCCAGTTTTGCATAACCAACACAGTTATAATAATATACTTTTAACCTCTGTGATTATCTTGTATCAAAGCCTCTGCAAACTGCCCCTTTACTTCAGTTCTTTTGACAGACTTGCAGTTTAGCCAATCACTGCATGCTCCCAGATAACTATCTATATGAAATACGTGAACTAACACCCTCTAGTGGTAAAAAACTGTTCAAATGCATTCTGAAAAGAGGTGGCCTTCAAGGTCTAAGAAATTAGCATATGAACTTCCTAGATTAAGCTTTCAACTAAGAATACCAAGAGAACAAAGCAAAATTGGTGATAAAAGTAAATTTGAAAATTGTTTAAAATTACATGCTCTATCTGAATCATGAAAGTTTATTTTGGCCTAGACTGTCCCTTTAATGTAGCTTCCCACTAAAGTCACATTAAAAAAAAAGTAGCTTTATTGCACAACCAGTTTTCCAGTGTTCGTACGCTTGTTGAATGCTGAAATATTTTAGAATACGAAGTTTAATTATATGCAGTAAATAAGGTAATATTTGTGTTTTTATTTTATTAGAATCAGTGGGGGCTTTTTGGTTACTGATGCTTTGAGGGTTCTTTAATGTCCCAGCAACTAAAGGCATTCCTTAAAGAAACACTTTTCCGTATTTGGGCCACATTGGATCATGGTACTTGGAGTTTCAGGGAGATTTGCATTCCATTTGCTGGCATCAGGGAGCTGCTATTACAATCAGGGAGACTCCCTGAACTTCAGGGAGAGTTGGGATGTCTGATATAAGCACTTTCACTAGCACTGAGAAGAGCTGAGCTTTGTATTAACTCCTTCACTAGCACATAGGGTTGCCGCCTTTTCCTAATAAAAAATATCGACCATGTGTGGGCGGGGCCACAAAAGGGTGTGGCCACAAAAAGGCAGGGCAAAAAGAGGCAGATTCTCTCAATGTAACATCCCCCTACGAGATTGAGCTTCAGGCTCTTCGGTACAGGTACCGGGTCGCGGTGCCTGGAGCTCGGTTCTCGTAAAGCACTGTGGATATCCTAAAGCGCATGGTTTGTGAATCACTGATATTGAATGTGAGAAATAAAAGAATAAACAGTCACAGTTTTGAAACGTGTAAAACATTTATTTAAAAGTATTATAAATATGTTTAACTAATATTTTCAGATATACAAGGTTGCTGTTTTTTATTAAAGGGACACTGAACCGATTTTTTTTCTTTCATGATTCAGATAGAGCATGCCATTTTAAGCAACTTTCTAATTTACTCCTATTATCAAATTTTCTTCATTCTCTTGGTATCTTTATTTAAAAAGCAAGAATTTAAGTTTAGATGCCTGCCCATTTTTGGTGAACAACCTAGGTTGTTCTTGTTGATTGGTGGATGAATTCATCCACCAATAAAAAAATTGCTGTCCAGAGTTCTGAACCAAACAAAAAGCTTAGATGCCTTCCTTTTCAAATAAATATAGCAAGAAAACTAAGAAAAGTTGAAAATAGGAGTAAATTAGAAAGTTTCTTAAAATTGCATGCTCTATCTGAATCAGGAAAAATAAAAATTGGGTTCAGTGTCCCTTTAAAGTGCTTCAATTGCAATGTGTGTGCTGGTTTTTAAGAGGTTCTGTTAAAACTTTATTTTTTAACATAAAACTTTGATGAGAACGGCTTTAAGGCAAATAAAGGTGTGTGTCAGTCTACACAGTATACAAGGGCTTGTATAAACATTTTATAAGTAAAATTACAGGTATGTAACAGTTGGCCCAATAGCATAACAAAAAGTCAGTCCACCAAACTTACAAAAACTAAAACATTCAGAAACTTTCTGTGTATAATAAATGACCAGAAGTCTTAAGGTCACAGTGTTCAGGCTAAAGTTATTTTAATTACAATAGAATATTAGCAGCTGTTAGTCACATTTTCTTTTCCTCTCATTTATTTATGGATATGTGCAACAGAGTTATTTTTTCTTGAAGGTATATTTAGTGTTTGACTTCGCTGCTTTCATCAATTGGGTATTTTTTAATGCCATGTCATAAAACTCTGAGCAAGAATAAAGTAAATTATAGCGAATGTAAAGTTCGCTCTTGACTATCTGCGTACCTAACCTGTTTCTTTCATCAGTCCACAAATTGTCCATCACACTAAAACCACGTTCAACAAAAGCATTGCTGCAAGGAACGGCCAGAACTGCTTGTACTATTTGTAGCAGATTTGGTGCATCTGTGTTTTTAAAGAATTGATTTGTCAGGACAGGAAATACCTTCCATGCTCATTATTGCTGGTAATACTTCTTTTAACAGGCAGTATTCTCTGTATAACTCCTCATTCTCAATTCTGTTGGTAATCTTTACAACTTCACAGAGCTTAAAGGGACACTCAGGTCAAATTAAATTTTCATGATTCAGATACAGCATGTAATTTTAAACAACTTTTAAATATCTCTCTCTCTATCAAAAAAATAAGTGACGTTTCGGGGATCAATCATCCCTTCATCAGACCAAGTGAACAACCAAGTGTTTAAATCAAGTGTAACTCCTCCCACCAATCAGAGCAGGACAACCCACTGTTAAAACATGTGATACAAATATTTACAATGTTGTTATCTCGCATCAATCTAATTTAGTTGCAATAGTGGTATCTCATGTTCTAAATATTGTCAGAAAATAAACACAAAATATGTATTCTCTCAAAATATAGAACTAAAAATAAATAGTGTTAATACAATGTGATACTTATTATAATAATATAAACTAACATTGAGGGGCTGAATCATGCACATACCGAAAACTGTGATAATACCCTTAGAATTATACAACAAACTAAAAAGGTAAAAGAACGGAAAGGCAAAACATGGAGATGGAATAATAAATATATTAAACATTGCTATACATAGTAACATATAACAGCCTAAATCACCACTTCAACTAGTTTAAAACTGTAATATGTCATATGTTACTATGTATAGCAATGTTTAATATGTTTATTATTCCATCTCCAACACATCAGGGCATGCTTTGCAATTTCAGCCCCTCAATATTAGTTTATATTATTATATTAAAGGGTCAGTAAACCTAGAAAATAATGTTATATAATTCTGCACATAGTGCAGAATTATATAACATTATAGCTTTATAGTACCTAATATTGCCGGTGAACTTTTATTTAAAAAGAGTGATTTCCAGACCCGCTCTCTGTGCTCTACTGAGCGGGTCTGTTTTTTTCACTGAGCGCATCTGCCCAGCTGTCTAGTGACAGCCCGGCCCGATAGCGCCATTACACTGCATTCTGTCTGACAGCGGGAGCAAGCTGCACTGAGTGTAATGGCGCGATCGGGCTGGGCTGTGACTAGACAGCTAGCCAGATGCGCTCAGTGAAAAAAACAGACCCGCTCAGTAGAGCACAGAGAGCAAGTCTGGAAATCACTCTTTTTAAATAAAAGTTCACCGGCAATATTAGGTACTATAAAGCTAGCACTAATATAATGTTATATAATTCTGCACTATGTGCAGAATTATATAACATTATTTTCTAGGTTTACTGGCCCTTTAAGTATCACATTGTATTAACACTATTTATTTTTATACACTAATATGAAAAAGAAAGAAAGAATTGCACCAAAATGAGATGCAATTCAAAGACCAGGATATAAAGCAAAACACTATATAATAACTGAAATACTATAATAGGTCAAAAAATATGTGCAATTTATTAATGACAAATTTCTGTAAAAAACACTGCTAAACAATACATGCTTCTGTAATTTTCAAATAAAAAATACAACAGCAAAAAGCAAAAGCATACCAACACCCCCACATAAACACACAAGGGACAAACAGACAATACACATGGGCCCCACTTGCAACTCTGAACTAAACCTAAGCCAGCAAATAAAAGTTCATAGCAAAAAACTTAATCCTAGTACTGATGAAATGGAAAATGACATGACAGCAAACCAATGCAATGAATGGGTGACTGATGATGATGGCAGGAACAATCAATATAAACTATTCATTAATGAATGAGTAGATGAATAAGATGATTAGTGATGAGGATGATCGTACATCAAATGACTTAGGGGAAGTTGCAGGTGTATAATACAAAAGCAGAACAGCTACCAGTATATCAAAAGCAAATGGGTGGAGAGGTGTGGCGGGCGTTTTTCAAATAAAAGTTCAAATAAACGTTCCAGTTGGGGGCGAGTATATAGCAAGATAGATAGAGCACATGAAAGGCAGTAAAACAATACTCAAAGCCCCTGATGTTGATCACTCATGCGATCCTCCAGGTCATACTTACGACCGCACCACACCAACAATCACCAATTCTCTGACCGGCAGAGGTGACAAGTCAATCGTGCTGGAATATGTTGTTCTGCATACCAGTAGTAGGGGTATCCCACGGCAAAACACGCTGCGTATGCAGAACAACATATTCCAGCACGATTGACTTGTCACCTCTGCCGGTGTATTGTATTGTTTAGCGGTGTTTTTTACAGAAATTTGTCATTAATAAATTGCACATATTTTTTGACCTATTATAGTATTTCAGTTATTATATAGTGTTTTGCTTTATATCCTGGTCTTTGAATTGCATCTCATTTTGGTGCAATTCTTTCTTTCTTTTTCATATTAGTCTATAATTCTACTTACCAGGTAGCTAGCACTTTGCATTATTTCAAATAACTTTGGTACCATCTCTTCATTTGTTTGCTCTATTTATTTTTAGTTCTATATTTTGAGAGAATACATATTTTGTGTTTATTTTCTGACAATATTTAGAACATGAGATACCACTATTGCAACTAAATTAGATTGACAGAGATTGCGAGATGACAACATTGTAAATATTTGTATCACATCTTTTAACAGGGGGCTGTCCTGCTCTGATTGGTGGGAGGGGTTACACTTGATTTAAACACTTGGTTGTTCACTGTTCACTTGGTCTGATGAAGGGGTGATTGATCCCCGAAACGTCACTTATTTTTTGATGTACCAATAAAAGCACTTTTTTTCAAATATCCAGTGAGTGCAAGCATTTCTACTTATATATATATATATATATATATACACACATATATACACTATATACTATATATATATATATATAAATGAATATATATATATATATATTGGACTATATATATATATATGGATTGGACTATATATATATATATATATATATACCCAGCATAATGACAGCACTCACTGGGTTTGAATAAAAAATAACTTTTATTGTAAATATTTAAAGCATAGTCCGATGACGTTTCAGTGCCCAGCTGGCACCTTTTTCAAATGGCACCCAGAAGGAAGATGTTGACATCCGGGAGGCAGAATAAAATGTGGCAGAAGGGGCGGCCTTAAATACTCTCTCCTATGCCATGATTGAAGTGAGAGCAGCGCTGTGATTCAGCTCCAATTGCGCGCTTTCATGAGGCCACGCCCCTTCCGGTAATCGGCTCGTTATCCGGTAATCCGCTAATTATCATACGGGAAACTGCACGTCACTGTCATCAGTTGTGGCAATGTTTCTTATAGGCGCTGCTTGTGAATTAAAAACACGCAAATGCTTATGTGTTTAAACATATGCGAAAGCACTATACACGGTAGGGGAGAGCAGAGAAGTCGCAACAATATCATTGGGTACAGAAGTGTTTAATTGATTTGAAGTACAAGCATGTGCAGACATTATAGGCGCTGCTTGATAATTAAAAACACACAAATACTTATGTGTTTAAACAAAAGAAGTCGCAACAATATCATTGGGTACAGGTGACTGTGCGATACAAAGTCTTTAATTCATTTGAAGTACAAGCTTGTGCAGACATCATTAATGACATTGAGTGTGCTAGGTCCGCAAACTACAGGCAGACTCTATCCTATGTCAGAAGTTATGCTGATGGAAAAACAAAATCAGCAATTGTCCCAACTTTATAACATGTATATTCAGCCAATAAATGGCCCAAAATCCATCTTTATATTGAGCCCTCTGGGTTCCACTGTGTCCAAAGTGTAAATCCATTTGGATTCAATCTGTAATAACCTTCTCCCCTGGTCACCCCCTCTTATCATAGGGGGGACATGATCAATGATCATGGTTTTAAGGCTTGAGACATTGTGTTTCTGATGGGCAAAGTGCCGGGTCACCGGCTGATCAGAGGAACCATGTTTAATGGCCTCCCTGATGGCATGGCGATGCTAAGAGTAAAACGTATTGTGGATAACGAGAACACCTCTACAAATAGGTTGATGGAAAAGGGGGATACATTTTTACAATGGGGTTATCCCCATGAGCTCATTTCTAAAACCATTAATGATGTGCTTCCCTTGGATAGAGAGCTTTTGTTGAAATCTAAATCATCTAAAAATGATAAAAAAAGAATGACGTTTGTATCAGAATTTTGCAGACAGAATAATCTAATATCTAAGATTATTTGCTGACATTGGGGTATTCTCCAATGTTTGCAATCCAGACATCGAGGAGTTTGGCCAGAACCCAATGCCAGCCTATAAACGCAGCAAAAATTTGCGAGACACATTGATTAGAGCAGACATAGGTCCTGGCAAAACACAAACCCAAGGTTACATCACCAAAAAAAGTTTGGGATGCTTCCCTTGTCTGGGTTGCTGTAATTGTGGTTCCATTATAAGGAGTCCACATTTCCTTCATCCACACACAGGGTATAAGTTCAAGTACAGGGATTACTTTACATGCAACACCAAGTTCGTAGTTTATCTCATTAAGTGCCCATGTGGGTGAGTCCACTAGGCACATTGGTGATCGCATCACAGAGCACAAGAGTAACATAAGATGCAAGGTCCACACTGCCCCTGTAGCGCATCACTTTATTGCAGCCGGACACCAAATCAGCCAACTTAGATTCCAGATAATAGAACAAGTCCATACACCCAGACGGGGAGGCAACAGGGAACTGTTGCTTAAACAAAGAGAAACGTTCTGGTTTTTTAAATTAGATACTCTGGAACCCAAGGGAATGAATAGGGAGATTAATTGGTCATCTTTTTATTGAACAGGATATTTTTGTGCAATAATTGTACTGATGTATATTCCTATTATATTCTTTTAGAATGTTCACTGAGATCAACATCATTGTGTACAAAGAAGTATGATTTGCAAATCCCTGGCTAATGTTCATCCGTGGTAATATATACGTTCTCTATGAATTTAAATCCATCCATTTTATCACTGTTAATTATGATTTACTCTATTCTGTAATTAAGTTAAGATTATCATGTATAGGATTTAGGTAATGTTATCTTGTGTAAGCAGGGTCATTTTTTGGCACTATTACTATCATTAATTAATTATTTTTTTCTGGGTAAGGCACTTGAACTAACACTTACTGTTTAAAAGGTATATAGCATAATCTGTTCCGCTGACTGTGTAAATATTGTGATAAATTTTTTGTAGATAATCTCTTCTAGGAGGCCTCTTAGCTGTTTTTTAACTTTATCATGCACCCTGTAACACAAGAGGGCGCTACACTTACCTGTTTGGTACTTTCTAGAATGTAAGGGTTAAATTCCCAGGATCAGGTGTGCTGTGATTGTTTTTATCACATGATTAAGGGGCATCTGCCCCGAAACGTTGTGGTGTCTTTGTCTGTTCCTGTAATGCAACAATAAAAATTGAAGATTATTAATAAGGAGGAGGACTGTCTTGCTGCTCTTTTTCATTGAAACTCACAAGCTTGGCAGTTGCTTGTGACTGTCCTCCTGCGTTTGGGCTACAAGTGCTGGTCACACTATTTCTACTACTGGCATGGCGATGGTTAGCCATCCTCTCTTTGAAGGTTGTGATGGTTTTGCCTATGTAACAAAGGGAACATGGACAAACAAGCAGATATGCTACATATCCGAATATCTGTGAATGGGAATCACAAAAAAGAGGGCGCCTCCTAGTATATTACTGCGAGTAAAACCAGCAAAAGTGGATCTTGAGATAGAAAATATACTCACAAAATGAGCAGCACCAATGTGCTAAGTGACGCAGGCTGAGCTATCACAGTTTCCCAGCAAACTGATCCTAAGGAGGATGTTGGGGCCCAGGGGTGCCCAAATGAGATGAAGGTAAGAGTCAGGCTTCCAGAAAACTTAGCAAACTTTTTATTAAAACCAATGGGTGTGTGCAATACCCAAAAAGTTTAAAAACAAAGTTTCAGACAGATTGCAACGCATTTCTCAGCTTTTCTAGCTGTTTCATCAGGCATCTGTTGACTTAATGGAAATTCTGGCTTTTATAGCTCTCTTAGATAATCCCTAATTGGTTCCACCCACTCCCTAATTGAACAGGTGCATTGTCAGTGAAACACCAATCCTGAAATAGCCTATCTCACATGTATATGAATACTCACACAATAGGAACCATAAACAGTTTTAACAGTTACTATTTCATGAATCAAAATCAAATCAGATGACAATGTGATCATAATATGACTTAAATAAGTGATCCTTACTTATTCCTTACACATATATGTGATAATAGATCCCTAAAATATAACTGCTACACCTTTGGCTAAGCCTTCATATATTTGTACTGCTACAATGTGTAAGTAACAAATTTGAAATAAAAAAATACAATGTTCCAATGCTTCAATGCTGTGATAAATCACTGAAATGGTGTACAAAGATTTATTATTTTCTGATCTCCAGCACTCACCCTTCTCTCTATGACTGTATCAACGTTTTAACCTCAAATGTTTTGTCGCTTGACGTTGTTGTGTGGACTTTTTTCTTATTACCTTGCCCATATCGAATCAAAACTATCAATATATGACCTTGAAATAGTGTATTGATGATCTGATAGGACTTGCATAATGCGGCCCTTTACCTGTTACTTACTTGTATTCCTGCTATAGGGACAATGTCTCCATTATTGTTTGTTTGGTAATATTGAATCTTAAGTATTGATGTGTGCAATAGAGGGGGTGTGTATCAGGACGTGAGGAAATTGCAAGTGATCTGTGTTTGGATTGGTTGGTGTTACCTGATAGAGGAAGTGATATGTAGCGTGTCTAAAAATATATTAATAATACTCGTGAAGCTTACAACACATTTATGTGAATGTGAGAGTTCAGTGTGTTATGTCCCTCTTAGGAAGAAATTCTGCTGAGGGTTAGTTCCTTAGAACCGAGATAGCGTTGACAGGCAATGGGGGTTGAGCAGCTACGTAGTTGTTACGCATATGTATGACAATTGGGAGGTGTGAGAGAAGGGTGGCGTGTTGTTATGTGTGTTAGTACACATAAGTGATGATCGTTTAACCGATCTAAATTGAAAAGTGATATGTAGTATATATACATAAAAATTTGAAGAAGTATTTATGTGAGTGTATAAACAATGAGTGTATCGTTGCTATCCTAATATACTACCGATTGGGAGATAAATATAAAAGAGTATGTGAACTACTTATGTGTTATTGTGATTAGAGATATGAATGGACATTAGTAACCAATCAAACAAAAAAACATAGACGTTATGACCAATATCAGCCAATAATTATCAGTCCCACAAAGGTGGTCCTTTCCATCAAAATGGATCTGTCTATTCCAATAGACAAAACACTGTCAGCAAATTTGGAAATCAAACTAGACAGGATGGGTATCAATCCAATACATACCAACATAACAATAGATACCCAACACCACATTACAGACAACAAGACACATATCAACATGAAAACAGATCTATAGAATCTGGCCAAAGATTGGAAAACAACAATCAGAGATTCCAACAGTTTAATTATGCATCCTCAAATAAGACTAAAACACAGGTAGAAAATCGTCCTGTGAGATTCCCACCTCCCCCTGTTAATACACAGAATAGATACCAACTATTATACCCCCAAGAAAGAGAGCAGATAGATAATCTCACTTTCACTATGCCAGATCCTAGAGACAATGAACCTGATCCCCTGACATCAACATCTAATGTTTTTTTAGAGAGACCTCAAGGGAACCAAATCCCTCAAGACAAACCCCCTTTGAATTTAGCACCACTCTGGCAGAAAACACACATCATCCACATCAAAGGGCACACCAAGGTATAAAAAGACTATACGGACAAGGGGTAGATGGGGGAGAGGAGACACCTCATAAAAATAGAGATTGGAGGCAAGGGTATATTTAATCTCTCTAGTCATAAGCTAACAAATGACGAAATTATACTGTTGGGCAAAGGCCTTTCCTATTGCCCTTCCAACAGTCATAATATTTTTGACCTATTTGTGGATATCAATAAATTTACCTGCAAATTGGAGATTCAAAAATATTTTGCCACCAAACATCTCAAAAGAAGGAATATTGAGGGCTCCCCCATTTTAACTGATATAATGAATGAAAAGGGCAGTGATATGATTTATCATAACAATATTGATAGGGCCATTGAAGGTTTATATGAAGGTTACATTCATACAGACCTTCGTCCCCAATCCCAGTTCATGCCTCCAAGAGAAGAAGGTTTTTATATTGATCTTTTTCAAAGCCTAGTACTAGATGATCTAGGGGGCTCATTAAGAGATTCCTGTACTTCACTGTTGGATTATCACCCAATTTTGTGTATACCTCTCTGTAATGACAGAGAGGTATACACAAAATTGGGTGATAATCCAACAGTGAAGTACAGGAATGAACTGACAAATTTGGTGTTGTATGCTAAACATAATAATATTATAAATAAAACGATTCAAGAAAAGATCATTCCAGAGTTGCCGGTCATTCCTGTTTTCCACTATTTCCCCAAAACTCATAAAAATCTACTGAGTCCACAGGGCAGGCCCATTATAGCGGGTATAGACTCTCTTAATGAGCCCATGTCAGAGTTAATTGATTCATTTTTACAGCCTTTGGTTAAAGACTTACCAAGTTATATACAGGACACCACTGCCCTTTTGAATAAAATCCAAAATGTAGAATGGAAACCCTCATACAGGTTTATCTCAGCAGATGTTTCTTCATTATACACTACTATACAGCATGAGAAAGGGATTAAAGCTATTGAACACTTTTTGTAACAAAATACTAAATTTTCATCTCCTACCAAGATCTTTATATTAAGGGCAATAGAATATTTGCTTAGTCACAATTTTTTCCTGTTTCAGAACAGTTTCTATCTCCAGAGACGTGGGACGGCCATGGGGGTGAAATTCGCCCCCTCTTATGCCAACCTGTACATGGGTTGGTGGGAGCTGTCCCACGTCTTTGGAGATAGAAACGCTTTCAGAGCAAAGATAATTCAATTCTACAGGTATATTGATGATCTGCTTTTTGTGTTTGAGGGGGACCAGGAGGAGGCAGAAGATTTTTGTAGGTATCTCAATGGCAATAACTGTGATTTAAAATTTACCAGTGAGCAGAGCAGCACACATATAAATTTTCTTGACATCACATTATCAAGCACAAATAAACACACCATTGAGACTAGTGTCTACAGGAAGCCAACAGCTGGGAATAATATTCTCAAATTCAACTCATGTCATCCAAGACATGTTGTTAAGGGCATCCCTAAAGGAGAGTACACAAGAATAAAAAGGAATTGCACTAATGAGGATGAGTATCAGATCAAATCACAAGAAGCGACAAGGAGATTTATTGATAGGGGCTACAGTGAGAAAATCTTACAGGAGGCAAAAAGTAGCGTGGATTTAATACCTAGACAAGATTTACTTAAATATAAAAGCAAGCAGGGTAAAACATCTTATAACAAAAAGATCAAATTCATCACAACGTATAGTCTAGAGTATAACAAGGTATGCAATATTGTCAGAGATTCTATACCCATCCTTTACTCTGATCCCATTCTGAAAGAGATCCTGAAAAAGGGATGTGATTTTATCTCAAAACGTGGTAAGATATTGGGTAATTTTCTTTCTCCCTCAGATGTAAAATCCAAAAAACCAGCATGCTGGTTAAAACAAAGTGGATGTTCAATCTACAGACTACCCATCCCCCATGGGCTGAACATGAGAAGAGATTTAGATCTGTTCGCCAAATAACAAACACCCTATAAAGAGTTTTATCGCAAAATGTTTAAATAAAATAAAGAATTTGGACACATTTTATGCATGTTTCTTGTCAGAGGCTCATTTTGGAACTTCCCCCTTATAAGTAAATTAACAATTGAGTGTAGATGAGATTTGAACATTATATAATGATTTATCCTGTAGGGATTCTTATTAAATAATGCTTAAATTGGAACAATAAGGTTTATACAATTTAAAGGCATGTTTCTTGTCATAGGCTCTTTTGGAATATTTTTCCTTTTTTCTTTAAACTAATTCATACATTGAATGTAGATGAGACTTAAATAACATATAATAATATTCGTCCACATTTAAGCCATTTTTCAGCTTTAAGTACATAATAGGAAGTACATACTGATTATATATAGTAATACACGTCTTTTCCTTTATGTCCTCTTATCAAGGGTTCGTACAAGTTATATACTTTATCTTGTTGGATATAATTATATTATCTATATGAATTTTCATGTATTTCTATTGCATACATTTTATGAATATAGAAATAAGGTTTCTTGTCATAGGCTCCCTTACCAAAAACAGCAATTTACAAGTTTTTACATATGTAATGTTACTTTAAGATCTGTGAGAATAAAAGGAGAACAGAACAGGTGCATCAATTAGCAGTGATCAAGTGCGTGAAGCACAAAACGTTTGCCGTTTTTGCACCTGTTCTCTTACTTGTATTTTGCACTATTGTGCTGACCACTTTTTACATATTGTTGCATGTTTTTAACCATGTTGGAATAAAGCTAAACTTTTAACCATTTCTTCTGGGCTTGGAGCGCTCTTTTGTGTTCCCTCTCTGGATTTTCTTTGATTGTGAGTGTGTGTGCAGACGCACAGGGAACTATAGTTGCCGCCTGGAACCTATCATAGAAGAAAGTGTTATCCCATTTTGGAGACTAACTCTATACCCTCTCTCTACATTGTGCCTATTTTACATCTTTTTAAGAGTAATTCATCCACCCCAGGGGCGCTCCGTTGAGCAGCTTTGTCTTTTACTTTAAAATAAGTTAGCTAACATCAAAAAAGAAGATGGTTACATCTGGATGACATGTGATGTCTGTGCTTTGTACTCTAATCTCCCACCAGATAGGAATAGACTGTGTCAAAAGATATTTAGAAGATGACATTTATATGCCAGCTAGTCCGAAAAAATATATATTAGAACTCATTCAATTCATTCTCCAACAAAATTATTTCAAATACCAAGATAAGTATTTCCTACAAGTCAAGGGTACCGCCATGGGGACCAGGTTTGCCCCCAGTTTCGCCAATTTAGTAATGAGTAGGTTCGAAGAAACCTACATATACCATCAGAACTGGGGGCATAACCTGGTCTTCTATGGTTGATACATACACAACCTGATTTTTGTGTGGAAAGGCACAATAGAGACAGCTAGGGATTTTGTTCTATTTCTAAACGACAACACTTTTGGTTTATCTTTCACTAGTAATATACAAAAAGATTCAGTAGAGTATCTGGATCTTATTCTCTCATGGGACCTCGATGACTCTATTTTTTCCAACACCTACTTCAAAACAGTAGATAGTAACAATTTTCTGAATTACAATAGTAACCATCTTATCAGTTGGAAAAAGAACATTCCATATAGTCAATTTCGTAGAATCAGAAGAAATTGTTCTACTTTAAATTTATATGATCAACAGGTTTAGAGATAAGGGGCACCCTAAACAACTCATAGAAGAGGGTTATCTCAGAGCAAGGGCCTTAGAAAGGGAACAAATTATTCATCCATTAAAGGGACATGAAACCCAAATTTTTTCTTTCATGATTTAGAAAGAGCATACAATTATAAACAACTTTCTAATTTACTTCTATTATCTATTTTCTTCATTCTCTTGATATTCTTTGCTGAAAAGCATATCTAGATATGCTTAGTAGCTGCTGATTGGTAGCTGCACATAGATGCCTCCTGTGATTGGTTCACCGTGTGCATTGCTATTTCTTCATTAAAGTATATCTAAAGAATAAAGCAAATTAGGTAATAGAAGTAAATTGGAATATTGTTTAAAATTATATTCTCTACCTTAATCATGAAAGAAAATGTTTGGGTATAGTGTCCCTTTAAACACTAATGACAAAGAAAAATATAAGATGGGTGAACGACATAGATTGTCTTCCATCACTAATTTTAACTCAAACCATAAAATAATTTAAAAAAAATTTAACAAACATTGGTACCTTTTACAAAATGACCCTATTGTTAAAAAGATTATAGAAGATAAACCCCTAATTACTTATAGGAGGGCTCCGACGCTTAAACAAAAATTAGCACCCAGTAAAATAGTTATGAACAAAAAAACAATTTTGGGAAGACCATCTAGAGGGAAGAAACCAAATCCGAATGGTGCGTATAGGTGTAACATCAAATAGTGCAACATGTGCAAATATATATGCCATAGGGCCAAAGAGGTCACCTCTTTTACCACAGTATGTACGTACCCCATTCGAGAAAGACTAGATTGTGGTTCCACATTTGTAATATATGTGTTAACATGTAAATGTGGGATCCAATACTTAGAGCGAACTATCAGAAAGATCAGAAGGAGATGGGGGGAGCACTATAGGAATATTACCAAAAATAGTAACAAACAGGGGCCCAGATTACGAGTTTTGCGTTAGAGGCTATGCGGTGCTAATGAGCAGTTTTCCCTCACCGCCCACTTACCTGCAGTGCTAGTATTACGGATTTTCAGAAGCCCGTTGTTAAAAGACAAGAAGTGAGCGTTGAGCAAAATTTAGCTCATTACCGCACTCCAATACCATTGCTGCTTAAGTCAGCGGTGAGCTGGTCGTACGTGCTTGTGCACGATTTCCCCATAGGAATCAACGGAGAGAGCCGGCTGAGAAAAAGTCTAACTCCTGCAAAAAAGCAGTGTAAAACTCAGTAACGCAGCCCCATTGATTCCTATGGGGAAATAAAATTTATGTCTACACCTAACACCCTAACATGAACCCGAGTCTAAACACCCCTAATCTTACACTTATTAAACCCTAATCTTCCGCCCCCGACATCGCCGACACCTGCATTATAATTATTAACCCCTAATCTGCTGCTCCGGACACTGCCTCCACCTACATTATATGTATTAACCCCTAATCTGCTGTCCCCAACATCGCCTTAACCTACCTACATTTATTAACCCCTAATCTGCCGCTCCCGCCACTATAATAAAGTTATTAACCCCTAAACCTGTCTAACCCTAACACCCCCTAACCTAAATATCATTATAATAAATGTAAATAAATATTCCTATCATTAACTAAATTATTCCTAGTTAAAACTAAATACTTACCTGTAAAATAAACGCTAAGCTAGCTACAATATAACTAATAGTTACATTGTAGCTATCTTAGGGTTTATTTTTATTTTACAGGCAAGTTTGAATTTATTTTAACTAGGTAGAATAGTTATTAAATAGTTATTAACTTTTTAATAACTACCTAGCTAAAATAAAAACAAAAGTACCTGTAAAATAAAACCTAACCTAAGTTACACTAACACTACACTATAAATAAATAAATTAACTAAATTAAATACAATTACCTAAATTAAATTAGCTAAAATACAACCCCCCCCCACTAAATTACAGAAAATAATAAACAAATTACAGATATTTAAAATAATTACATCTAATCTAATAGCCCTATTAAAATAAAAAAGCCCCCCCAAAATAAAAAAAACCCTAGCCTAAACTAAACTTCCAATAGCCCCAAAGTAATCAGCTCTTTTACCTGTAAAAAAAAAATACAAACAACCCCCCAAAAGTAAAACCCACCACCCACACAACAAACCCCCCCCAAATAAAATACTATCTAAAAAAAAACAAGCTCCCCATTGCCGTGAAAAGGGCATTTGGATGGGCATTGCCCTTAAAAGGGCAGTTAGCTCTATTGCAGCCCAAAGTCCCTAACCTAAAAATAAAACTCACCCAATACACCCTTAAAAAAACCTAACACTAACCCCCTGAAGATCGACTTACCGGGAGAAGTCTTCATCCAAGCCGGGTCGAAGTCCTCAACGAAGCCGGGAGAAGTCTTCATCCAAGCCGGAAGAAGTGGTCCCCCAGACGGGCAGAAGTCTTCATCCATCCGGCGCGGAGTGGGTCCATCTTCAAGATATCCGACGCAGAGCATCCTCTTCATCCGACGACTAAAGCTGAATGAAGGTACCTTTAAGTGACGTCATCCAAAATGGCGTCCCTTAGATTCCGATTGGCTGATAGAATTCTATCAGCCAATCGGAATTAAAGTAGAAAAATCCTATTGGCTGATGCAATCAACCAATCAACCAATAGGATTGAGCTCACATTCTATTGGCTGTTCCAATCCTGGCTTAGATGAAGACTTCTCCCAGCTTAGATAAAGTCTTCTCCCAGCTTCGTTTAGGACTTCGACCCGGCTTGGATGAAGACCTCCCGGTAAGTCGATCTTCAGGGGGTTAGTGTTAGGTTTTTTTAAGGGTGTATTAGGTGGGTTTTATTTTTAGGTTATTTTTAGGTTAGGGACTTTGGGCTGCAATAGAGCTAACTGCCCTTTTAAGGGCAATGCCCATCTAAATGCCCTTTTCAGGGCAATGGGGAGCTTAGGTTTTTTTAGATAGTTTTTATTTGGGGGGCTGGTTGTGTGGGTAGTGGGTTTTAATGTTGGGGGGTTGTTTGTATTTTTTTTACAGGTAAAAGAGTTGATTACTTTGGGGCAATGCCCCGCAAAAGGCCCTTTTAAGGGCTATTGGTAGTTTAGTTTAGGCTAGGGATTTTTTTTATTTTGGGGGGGGGCTTTTTTATTTTAATAGGGCTATTAGATTAGGTGTAATTAGTTTAAAAATCTGTAAATTGTTTATTATTTTCTGTAATTTAGTGTTTTTTTTTATTTGTACTTTAGCTAATTTAATTTAATTGAGGTAATTGTATTTAATTTAGTTAATTTATTTAATTATAGTGTAGTGTTAGGTGTTAGTGTAACTTAGGTTAGGTTTTATTTTACAGGTACTTTTGTATTTATTTTAGCTAGGTAGCTATTAAATAGTTTATAACTATTTAATAACTATTCTACCTAGTTAAAATATATACAAACTTGCCTGTAAAATAAAAATAAACCCTAAGATAGCTACAATGGGACTATTGTTTATATTGTAGCTAGCTTAGGGTTTATTTTACAGGTAAGTATTTAGTTTTAAATAGAATTAATTTAGTTAATGCTAGTAATTTTATTTAGATTTATTGTAATTATATTTAAGTTAGGGGGTGTTAGGGTTAGACTTAGGTTTAGGGGTTAATAACTTTAATATAGTGGTGGCGACATTGGGGGGCGGCAGATTAGGGGTTAATAAATAGTATGTAGGTGTTGGCGATGTTGGGGGCAGCTGATTAGGGGTTAATACATATAATGTAGGTGGCGGCAGTGTCCGGAGCGGCAGATTAGGGGTTAATAATTATAATGTAGGTGTCGGCGTTGTCGGGGGTGGCAGATTAGGGGTTAATAAATATAATGTAGGTGGCGGCGGTGTTGGGGGCAACAGATTAGGGGTTTATAAATATAATGTAGGTAGCGGCGGTGTCTGGAGCGGCAGATTAGGGGTTAAAATTTTGATTATAGTGTTTGCGATGCGGGAGGGCCTCGGTTTAGGGGTTAATATGTAGTTTATTGGTGTTAGTGTACTTTTTAGCACTTTAGTTATGAGTTTTATGTTACGGTGTTGTACCATAAAACTCTTAGCTACTGACTTTCAAATGCGTTAGGGATCTTGACAGGGTAGGGTCTACCGCTCACTTTTTGGCCTCCCTGGACAGACTCTTAATATCAGAACTATGGAAGTCCCATAGAAAAAATACTTTACAAAGTTTACGTAAGTCGTTTTGCTGTAATGCCAAAGAAGTGTGCGGTGACCCTAAACCTTCAAGACTCGTAATACCAGCGGGCGTAAAAAAAAAGCAGCGTTAGGACCTCTTAACGCTGCTTTTTTTACCCTAATGCACAACTCGTAATCTAGCCGACTGTGTATCCAGACAATATTTGTCATCAGAAAGCTGCATGTCAATTTAAGATAACCCCTCTGGAAAGTATACCACACCTAAAAGGGGCAAACAGATACACTAGACTCCGTCAAATAGAGACATACTGGATTTTCAAATTTGGGAGTCTCTTTCCAGACGGATTAAATGAAAATTTAGATATGGCAACCTTCCAATAAATACTATAGTTTTAGAAGCCTATTTAGGCTTTTGATTAGTATCCAATGGCTAGGAGGGTGAAATATATTATAGTAAAATTGTAATGTAATCCCTTTCTCTTGATGTTTTGTCACAACGTTTTTTCTATATTACATCCATATTCACTGGTATAGTTACTCTCTCTTGAGTATTTATATTTGTAGCTACTACTTATTAATCCCCTATTATATTCAACATGTATAGGTAGGTAAATTATGTACGCATTATCATTAGAGAATTATTCTATTATTGTTGTGACATTTTCAGGTACATAAATAGATTATATTACACTTAATTTAGTCACTTACAAGGTGTCTTATTATATGACCACATACTCTCACATATTTTGCCCCCCGTCCCATTATTTTTAGGGATTTATTACTCCCCTACCAATTACAACACGTATAGGTAGTTATATTGTATGCACTCTCTCATAAGAGATTCATCTACGCACTGCTGATGGCATTTTTAGATACTCTAGAAAAGTTTATTATATGGTTTATCACTATAGGAGCATACTCTTATATATATAGTAATCACCTACTCCTTTAGTAATTATAGGAATCTCCCAGAAGAACCAATATGTCGAATGGCCATACTAGCCATTCTATTGTGATTTGATGACGTACAGGTAGGGGTTATCTCTAATCACAATAACACATACGTAGTTCACATACTCTTATATATTTATCTCCCAATCTGTAGTATATTAAGAAAAGAAATGTTGAAGAAGAGTTGTTTAAATGTAAGTTAAATCTAATACTACAGTATTGGTATTATACTGCCTATTAATCCTCTCTGTCAGACATTTTGTAACTAGAGGGTATGTGAGAGATAGGCACTAAAACATTAATTTTCTATTGTTATCTATGACAGAGATAAAAAAGGGAACCTTTGTGTTTACATAGAGTGATAACATAATTAGTTATGTTCTCTCGCAAGCTCAGCCAATTTAAAAGGATAATAAAATACAGAACAAAATTAACAGATGCATACTAACAATACAATGCAAGAAAACACGGCTAGATTTAGAGTTCTGCGGCCAAAGGGGTGCGTTAGCTACGCGTGTATTTTTTCCCCCGCATCTTTTAAATACCGCTGGTATTTAGAGTTCACAGAAGGGCTGCGTTAGGCTCCAAAAAGGGAGCGTAGAGCATAATTTACCGCCACTGCAACTCTCAATACCAGCGGTGCTTACGGACGCGGCCAGCTTCAAAAACGTGCTCGTGCACGATATCCCCATAGGAAACAATGGGGCAGTTTGGGCTGAAAAAAAACCTAACACCAGCAAAAAAGCAGCGTTCAGCTCCTAACGCAGCCCCATTGTTTCCTATGGGAAAACACTTCCTATGTCTGCGCCTAACACCCTAACATGTACCCCGAGTCTAAACACCCCTAACCTTACACTTATTAACCCCTAATCTGCTGCCCCCGCTATCGCTGACCCCTGCATATTATTTTTAACCCCTAATCTGCCGCTCCGTACACCGCCGCAACCTATGTTATCCCTATGTACCCCTAATCTGCTGCCCCTAACCCCCGCCGACCCCTATATTATATTTATTAACCCATAATCTGCCGCCCCCAATGTCGCCGCCACCTACCTACAATTATTAACCCCTAATCTGCCGACCGGACCTCACCGCTACTATAATAAAGTTATTAACCCCTAATCCGCCTCACTCCCGCCTCAAAAACCCTATAATAAATAGTATTAACCCCTAATCTGCCCTCCCTAACATCGCCGACACCTAACTTCAAGTATTAACCCCTAATCTGCCGACCGGACCTCGCCGCTACTCTAATAAATGTATTAACCCCTAAAGCTAAGTCTAACCCTAACCCTAACACCCCCCTAAATTAAATATAATTTAAATCTAACGAAATAAAATAAATCTTATTAAATAAATTATTCCTATTTAAAGCTAAATACTTACCTGTAAAATAAACCCTAATATAGCTACAATATAAATAATAATAATATTGTAGCTATTTTAGGATTAATATTTATTTTACAGGCAACTTTGTATTTATTTTAACCAGGTACAATAGCTATTAAATAGCTAATAACTATTTAATAGCTACCTAGATAAAATAATTACACAATTACATGTAAAATAAATCCTAACCTAAGTTACAATTAAACCTAACACTACACTATCAATAAATTAATTAAATAAAATACCTACAATTATCTACAATTATATCAACTAAACTAAATTACAAA
This sequence comes from Bombina bombina, assembly GCF_027579735.1. Lineage (NCBI taxonomy): Eukaryota > Metazoa > Chordata > Amphibia > Anura > Bombinatoridae > Bombina > Bombina bombina. The sequence goes on from NC_069503.1 coordinate 71,786,936, forward strand.
AAAAACAAAACACTAAATTACAAAAAAAACAAAACACTAAATTACAAAAAATAAAAAAAGATTACAAGAATTTTAAACTAATTACACCTACTCTAAGCCCCTAAAAAAATAACAAAACCCCCCAAAATAAAAAAATGCCCTACCCCATTCTAAAATAAAAATTGTAAAGCTCTTTTACTTTACCAGCCCTTAAAAGGGCCTTTTGCGGGGCATGCCCCAAAGAATTCTGCTCTTTTGCCTGTAAACAAAAACATACAATACCCCCCCCCAACATTACAACCCACCACCCACATACCCCTAATCTAACCCAAACCCCCCTTAAATAAACCTAACACTAAGCCCCTGAAGATCTTCCTACCTTGTCTTCACCACGCCGGGTATCACCGATCCGTCCAGAAGAGGGTCCGAAGTCTTCCTCCTATCCGGCAAGAAGAGCTCCTCCAGAGGGTCCAAAGTCTTCATCCTATCCAGGCAGAAGAGGACATCTGGACCGGCAGACATCTTCATCCAAGCGGCATCTTCTATCTTCTTCCATCCGGCGCGGAGCGGGACCATCTTCAAGCAGCCGACGCGGAGCCATCCTTCTTCACCGACGGACTAACGACGAATGAAGGTTCCTTTATGGGACGTCATCCAAGATAGCGTCCCTCGAATTCCGATTGGCTGACAGGATTCTATCAGCCAATCGGAATTAAGGTAGGAAAAATCTGATTGGCTGATTGAATCAGCCAATCAGATTCAAGTTCAATCCGATTGGCTGATCCAATCAGCCAATCAGATTGAGCTCGCATTCTATTGGCTGATCGCCCGGATAGGATGAAGACTTTGGACCCTCTGGAGGAGCTCTTCTTGCCGGATAGGAGGAAGACTTCGGACCCTCTTCTGGACGGATCGGTGATACCCGGCGTGGTGAAGACAAGGTAGGAAGATCTTCAGGGACTTAGTGTTAGGTTTATTTAAGGGGGGTTTAGGTTAGATTAGGGGTATGTGGGTGGTGGGTTGTAATGTTGGGGGGGGTATTGTATGTTTTTGTTTACAGGCAAAAGAGCAGAATTCTTTGGGGCATGCCCCGTAAAAGGCCCTTTTAAGGGCTGGTAAGGTAAAAGAGCTTTACAATTTTTAGGGTAGGGCATTTTTTTATTTTGGGGGCTTTGTTATTTTTTTAGGGGCTTAGAGTAGGTGTAATTAGTTTAAAATTCTTGTAATATTTTTTTATTTTTTTGTAATTTAGTGTTTGTTTTTTTTGTAATTTAGTGGGGTTTTTTTTTGTAATTTAGTTTAGTTGATATAATTGTAGATAATTGTAGATAGTTTATTTAATTTATTTATTGATAGTGTAGTGTTAGGTTTAATTGTAACTTAGGTTAGGATTTATTTTACAGGTAATTGTGTAATTATTTTATCTAGGTAGCTATTAAATAGTTATTAACTATTTAATAGCTATTGTACCTGGTTAAAATAAATACAAAGTTGCCTGTAAAATAAATATTAATCCTAAAATAGCTACAATATAATTATTATTTATATTGTAGCTATATTAGGGTTTATTTTACAGGTAAGTATTTAGCTTTAAATAGGAATAATTTATTTAATAAGATTTATTTTATTTCGTTAGATTTAAATTATATTTAACTTAGGGGGGTGTTAGTGTTAGACTTAGCTTTAGGGGTTAATACATTTATTAGAGTAGCGGCGAGGTCCGGTCGGCAGATTAGGGGTTAATACTTGAAGTTTGGTGTCGGCGATGTTAGGGAGGGCAGATTAGGGGTTAATACTATTTATTATAGGGTTTTTGAGGCAGGAGTGAGGCGGTTTAGGGGTTAATAACTTTATTATAGTAGCGGTGAGGTCCAATCGGCAGATTAGGGGTTAATAATTGTAGGTAGGTAGCGGCGACGTTGGGGGGGGCAGATTAGGGGTTAATAAATATTATGTAGGGGTTGGCGATGTTGGGGGCAGCAGATTAGGGGTACATAGGGTTAATGTAGGTGACGGCGGTGTGCGGTCGGCAGATTAGGGGTTAAAAAAATTTAATAGAGTGGGGGGGCCTCGGTTTAGGGGTACATAGGTAGTTTATGGGTGTTAGTGTACTTTAGAGCACAGTAGTTAAGAGCTTTATGAACCGGCGTTAGCCCAGAAAGCTCTTAACTCCTGGCTTTTTTCTGCGGCTGGAGTTTTGTCGTTAGATTTCTAACGCTCACTTCAGCCAAGACTCTAAATACCAGCGTTAGAAAGATCCCATTGAAAAGATAGGATACGGAATTGGCGTAGGGGGATCTGCGGTATGGAAAAGTCGCGGCTGGAAAGTGAGCGTTAGACCCTTTCACGACTGACTCTAACTACCAGCGGGCGATAAAAACCAGCGTTAGGACCCCCTAACGCTGGTTTGGATGGCTAACGCAGAACTCTAAATCTAGGCGACATACTATTAATTTCTAAAGAGCAGTAGTTTTTTTCTGATATTTTGTTCTGCGCCTGTATCATGTGACAGCGATCAGCCAATAACAGACTTATATTATTATAATTATTATTATATGTATTATATAACGTGAACTCCTCCATATACTAAGTAGAAGCTGGTACCACATAACCTGTATTGTAAAAGAATTTGTACAATTTGATAATGGAAATAAATTAGAAAGAACCAACAGCTATTTTAGATATAAAAATAAACCCAAATGTGAATTTTCCCATTTGCGCTAGCTGGTGATTGGTGCACACATTTGTCTCTTGTGATTGGCTGACTAGATGTGTTCAGCTAACTCTCAGCAGTGCATTGATGCTGCTTCAGAAAATTATATCAAGGGAATTAAGTAAATTTGATAATAAAAGTAAATTGAAAAGTTGTTTACAATTGTGTGTTCTATCCGACTCCTGAAAGAAAGAGATTGGGTTTTGTGTCCCTTTAAGTCTGTGATCATGTGACATAAACAGCAGCAGCTGAAGGTGCAGAATACACTTACTAAGGTCTTTACTAACAACAAGAATCAGTCACAGATCAGTGGGATAAACGTTCTGATGATAAACAGGTGCAGCTAATAGAAATAAGAAATGTATTATAAAATAACCTCATTAGAAATAAAATAATATGCAGATCACAAGATATTTATGATTAGATCAGTATATGTGATGAGACTGATACAACAGGGCCATAAGCTGAGTGATATTTATTACTGGAGCAAATAGCAGCTTCAGACTAATATTAAATGAAAATGGTTTATCTGGGCTCTACAGTTAATTATAAACCTATAGGGAAATACAGGATTCTGGTTGGCTGATACTTAAAGGGACATGAAACCCAATTTTTTTCTTTCCTGATTTAGATAGAACATTTACATTTTTATATAAACTCAGTCTCTTATATGAAGTGAAATATTTTATCTTTATCATAACAAAATACAGAACAATATTTTCTCATCATTATATAAAACACAACAGTGTGAGGCTGTTAATAAAGATTTATGTCAGGGTTTGCATATTACCGTTTAGCAGAAGCTCTGTAAGTATGAAGTCTCTATGGTTCCTCCAGGGTCGGCTCCAAGGGGGTGCATTGAGGGGCAATGCCCACCCAAATGGAATGCTGTGCCCCCTAAAACACAGGATTTTTTAAAATTATTTTTTAAAATTTATTTTACTTAAAACATTTTATTTTTTTGCCCCGCAACTTTTCTGGGGGCGGGGCCCTTGTGCGCGCTCAAATGTGCACTCAGTCAGACTAGTCATTGCAGTGGAAGCCAAGGCTGGAGAATGAGAGAGAGAGCGGTCAGTCAGGAAAAACTTGAAGGTAAGGTACTTATTAATATGTGTAAAGCAAGGGGTTAATCTACTCTTGTTTAGTGACCTCCACTGTTCATATCCTGTCTGTCTGCTCTGTGACACAATATTATTATTACAGTGAGTGTATTTAGACCTTGCTCTGATTCTCTTCACTTGCATTAAAGGGACAGTCTACACCAGAATTTTTATTGTTTTAAAAGATAGATTATCCCTTTTTTACCCCTTTCCCAGTTTTGCATAACCAACACAGTTATAATAATATACTTTTAACCTCTGTGATTATCTTGTATCTAAGCCTCTGCAAACTGCCCCTTTTTTCAGTTCTTTTGACAGACTTGCAGTCTAGCCAATCAGTGCCTGCTCCCAGATAACTTCACGTGCACGAGCACAGTGTTATCTATATGAAATATGTGAACTAACACCCTCTAGTGGTGAAAAACTGTTAAAATGCAATCTGAAAGAGGTGGGCTTCAAGGTCTAAGAAATTAGCATATGAACCTCCTAGGTTAAGCTTTCAACTAAGAATACCAAGAGAACAAAGCAAAATTGGTGATAAAAGTAAATTGTAAAATTGTTTAAAATTACATGCTCTGTCTGAATCATGAAAGTTTATTTTGGCCTAGACTGTCCCTTTAAGCTGAACCTTGCGTGCTGTTTCACTGAGGTTTTCTGTTACCAATCTCCTATCTTTCTGCCGTTTTCAGTAAAAATCCTAGAATGATAGGAGATTGGTAACAGAAAACCTCAACGTGAAACAGCACGCAAGGTTCATCAGCTGAATAACAAAAAATGAATTATGAAAAATCAAATCATACAAATATTAGGCTGTAATATGAAAATAATAAGACAACATGACTATGTAAATAGGAACTATTCTTTCTAGCAAAAAAAACAACCTCTTCCAGTGCATATGAGATTTGTAGTTTTTAAAGCATTTGATGCGTAACATTCTTTCCTCAAATGACTACAGTTCCCATCATGCTACTGAAGGGATGTTTTATGTAGTAACAGCCTTAGGTAACAGGAAGTGTATCTGCTCAGTGCTTTGCTTTCAGACTGGTGTAGCCCATAAGAAACATGGCCGAGCAGCAAGAACACATGACTTAAAGTGAAGGTAAAGTTACCTATATGTTGAACTGTATTAGTAATTGGTCTTCAAAATTAATATGACTTTCATTCATCATTTTTTTCTATTTTGCTGCTAAATAAAATTATCGCCGTTTTTACTCACTTATTTTCTGTCCGCAAATTCAACCCGTTGTTTGTTTGTTTTTTTCCTTAGTTGGTCACGTTTTTTGAGTAGCCTATTGAAAACCTGGCTGTTAGGCGGCCGTCAATCGACGTCATCCGCCTCCTGGATGATCTGCGCATGCGCTATATATTTTTTTTATCTTGGAACCCACGCACGCACCCGTTTTGCGCATGCGTATTCGTATTGTGCCTGAATACCCATATTACACAATAGGCTTGTTAATAACGGCTACAATATTGACAAAGGATTCGCTGATTAGTGCACGCGCAATACGGAGTGAAATCACCGATTTACACAGGCGCAGTTCAACGGAGCACTGTGAACACGCCTTTGACAGATGTTTAGAGCGCGTGGGACCAGAAAATAAGGAAATAGTGGTTGGGAGGAGTCAACATCGGAACGGTGGTGAATAAAAAAAAATGTTTTATTTCATAAATGTAAAAGAAATTGGGATAAAAAGTTAGCGATCAGCTTACTGAAAGCTTGACAAATTCATTATTGTATTCAGAATGTTTAAACCTTACCTTCACTTTAAGGTTTGTATAGTTGTGTATAGAGTAGACCTGTGTTGTTGTGTCTTATTGTGTTACTGTGTACATGTGATATGACATCACTGTGTTACTTTGTGTGCCAAAAAGTGTGTGTGTCACACTTAGTGTGTTTATTTATGCCACTGTGTCTGTCACATTGTGTGTTACTGAGTGTTTGTGTTATTTTGTGCATGTGCCACTGTTTGTTATTGTGTATGGTGACTGTCAAACATCATAGTACTCTATGTAATTTTTACTTTGTGTGTGTCATTGTGTTTGTGTTACTTTATGTGTCTATAAGTCTTACTGTGTGTTTGTGTTACTTTGTGTGTCTATAAGTCTTACTGTGTGTTTGTGTTACTTTGTGTGTCTATAAGTCTTACTATGTGTTTGTGTTACTTTGTGTGTCTATAAGTCTTACTGTGTGTTGCACTGAGTGTTATTGTGTATGTCTATAAGTCTTACTGTGTGTTGCACTGAGTGTTATTGTGTATGTCACTGTGTATTGCACTGAGCGTTATTGTGTGTATGTCACTGTGTGTGGCACTGAGCGTTTTGTGTATGTGGCACTGAGTGTTATTGTGTGTATGTCACTGTGTGTGGCACTGAGCGTTATTGTGTGTATGTCACTGTGTGTGGCACTGAGTGTTATTGTCTGTATGTCACTGTGTGTGGCACTGAGTGTTATTGTCTGTATGTCACTGTGTGTGGCACTGAGTGTTATTGTCTGTATGTCACTGTGTGTTGCACTGAGCGTTATTGTGTGTATGTCCCACTGTGTTGCACCAAGTATTATTATGTGTATGTCACTGTGTGTTTGTGTTACTTTGTGTGCCCAAAAGTCTTACTGTGTATTGTGTTTTGTGTGTGTATGTCACTGTGCTTTGCACCAAGTGTTATTGTGTATGTCACTGTGTTATTTAGTGACGTCGCAAATAGTTCCCGGCAAACATAGCATGTTCGCGTTCGCCGCGGCGGGCGAACATATGCGATGTTCGATCCGCCCCCTATTCATCATCATTGAGTAAACTTTGACCCTGTATCTCACAGTATGCAGACACATTCCAGCCAATCAGCAGCAGACCCTCCCTCCCAGACCCTCCCATCTCCTGGACAGCAGCCATTTTAGATTCATTCGGAAGCTGCATTGTTAGTAAGAGGAGGGACAGTGTAGCTGTTGGTGATTTAATAGGGAAATTGATAGCTAGGCTAGTGTATTCAGTGTCCACTACAGTCCTGAAGGATTCATCTAATCTCTGCTGTAAGGACAGCACCCCAAAAAGCCCTTTTTAGGGTTAGAACATCATTTTTTTCCCTGTGTAATCTAATTGCAGTTGCCTGCCTGACAAGCCACTTGCCCAGTGCCACCACTCATATCTGGTGTAACAGTAGTGTAAATTTTTTAAAAAAAACTTTTTTGACTGTGAAACATCAGTCTGCTACTGTAATCTAATTGCAGTTGCCTGCCTGCTAGCGTGTGTGCCAGGCCCACTTGCCCAGTGTCGCCACTCATATCTGGTGTAACAGTAGTGTAAATTAAAAAAAAACAACTTTTTTGACTGTGAAACATCAGTCTGCTAGTGTAATCTAATTGCAGTTGCCTGCCTGCCAGCGTGTGTGCCAGGCCCACTTGCCCAGTGCCACCACTCATATCTGGTGTAACAGTAGTGTAATTTAAAAAAAAAAAATACTTTTTTGACTGTGAAACATCAGTCTGCTTGTGTAATCTAATTGCAGTTGCCTGCCTGCCAGCGTGTGTGCCAGGCCCACTTGCCCAGTGCCACCACTCATATCTGGTGTAACAGTAGTGTAAATTTAAAAAAAAAAACTTTTTTGACTGTGAAACATCAGTCTGCTAGTGTAATCTAATTGCAGTTGCCTGCCTGCCAGCGTGTGTGCCACGCCCACTTGCCCAGTGCCACCACTCATATCTGGTGTAACAGTAGTGTAAATTTAAAAAAAACAAACTTTTTTGACTGTGAAACATCAGTCTGCTTGTGTAATCTAATTGCAGTTGCCTGCCTGCCAGCGTGTGTGCCAGGCCCACTTGCCCGGTGCCACCACTCATATCTGGTGTAACAGTAGTGTAAATTTAAAAAAAAAAAAAACTTTTTTGACTGTGAAACATCAGTCTGCTAGTGTAATCTAATTGCAGTTGCCTGCCTGCCAGCGTGTGTGCCAGGCCCACTTGCCCAGTGCCACCACTCATATCTGGTGTAACAGTAGTGTAAATTTAAAAAAAAAAAAAATTTCGACTGTGAAACATCAGTCTGCTAGTGTAATCTAATTGCAGTTGCCTGCCTGCCAGCGTGTGTGCCAGGCTCACAGCGTATACTGTGCCCACTTGCCCAGTGCCACCACTCATATCTGGTGTAACAGTAGTGTACATTTAAAAAAATAAAAACTTTTTGGACAGTGAAACATCAGTCTGCTTTTTTGTGTCAGGCTCACAGCGTATACTGTGCCCACTTGCCCAGTGCCACCACTCATATCTTGTTTAATAGTAGTGTAAGTGTACATTTAAAAACAAAAAAAACTTTTTGGACTGTGAAACATCAGTCTGCTTTTTTGTTTCAGGCTCACAGTTTATACTGGGCCCACTTGCCCAGTGCCACCACTCATATCTTGTTTAATAGTAGTGTAAGTGTACATTTAAAAAAAAAAAAACTTTTTGAACTGTGAAACATCAGTCTGCTTTTTTGTTTCCGGCTCACAGCTTATACTGGGCCCACTTGCCCAGTGCCACCACTAATATCTTGTTTAATAGTAGTGTAAGCGTACATTTAAAAACAAATGACAGGCAGAGGCAGGCCACCCCACAGGTGCCGTCGTGGTCGTGGTGCTGTGATTCCCTTTGGCCCTAGAATAATGCCCAGTGTTCAGAGGCCACGTCCCATGAACTCGAAAGTTCTGAGGAAATAGTTGACTTTTTAACACAGGACACCCAATCTTCTATAGCTTCCGCTCCGAACCTTGACGCACCATCCTCCTCCAGCTTATCTTCGGGCACCTCTCAAGTTACCACTCGCCCGCCTGCCGCCACCATCAACACTAGCACCACAGCCACTTCACTTGATCTGTCAGAGGAGTTTTTTTACACATCAGTTGGAAGAAATGAGTGATGCGCAACCATCATTGATAGAGGATGTAGATAACAGTGATATGTCTCAGTCAGGCAGCATTACAGACATGGACGTACGGTGTGATGATGATGATGTTGTAAAACAACAAGGAGATATTTTGGTGCACATCCAACCACTTAAGTCCACTTCTACATGGCATATTAGTATATGTTTCTGTCTGCCAAATATACTTACATAGCTTCTAATAAGATTGGGATAAATATCTCACAATAATATGAGCATATATTTGTGCTTCTAAAACAAATATACTTCTGCAAAAAAATTTTTGCTTTTAAAATTGCCTTTAAATGAAATAGGATCTTAGTCACACAATATGATCATATTCTGCTAAGCCAGTCTACCACTTACAAGGTGTCCCACATCAGACCAGTCCTATACTAACCAGTATCCACACTGCAGCAAGTCATGTCTACACAGTGTGAAGCTTTCTAGCTTATAAAGTATATTAATCAGGAACACACCTGGGCTGGGTGGCGTGCAGTAACCAAAGGGGAGGGATTTTGGTCAGATCCCTATTTAAGAAATACAACAGAGGGTTTTTTTTGGTTACGCACACCACAAAAGGACTGTTTAAACTTAACACAAATATTGTGGGAGTGCTACCAAAGTGACCAAATAATTACAAAACAACAAGGAGATATTTTGGTGCACATCCAACCACTTAAGTCCACTTCTACATGGCATATTAGTATATGTTTCTGTCTGCCAAATATACTTACATAGCTTCTAATAAGATTGGGATAAATATCTCACAATAATATGAGCATATATTTGTGCTGCTAAAACAAATATACTTCTGCAAAAAAATTTTTGCTTTTAAAATTGCCTTTAAATGAAATGGGATCTTAGTCACACAATATGATCATATTCTGCTAAGCTGCTAAATCCCTCCCCTTTGGTTACTGCACGCCACCCAGCCCAGGTGTGTTCCTGATTAATATACTTTATAAGCTAGAAAGCTTCACACTGTGTAGACATGACTTGCTGCAGTGTGGATACTGGTTAGTATAGGACTGGTCTGATGTGGGACACCTTGTAAGTGGTAGACTGGCTTAGCAGAATATGATCATATTGTGTGACTAAGATCCCATTTCATTTAAAGGCAATTTTAAAAGCAAAAATTTTTTTGCAGAAGTATATTTGTTTTAGCAGCACAAATATATGCTCATATTATTGTGAGATATTTATCCCAATCTTATTAGAAGCTATGTAAGTATATTTGGCAGACAGAAACATATACTAATATGCCATGTAGAAGTGGACTTAAGTGGTTGGATGTGCACCAAAATATCTCCTTGTTGTTTTGTAATTATTTGGTCACTTTGGTAGCACTCCCACAATATTTGTGTTAAGTTTAAACAGTCCTTTCGTGGTGTGCGTAACCAAAAAAACCCCTCTGATGATGATGTTGTACCCACTGCTGCTTCCTTTGTTGATTTGTCAGATACAAGTGAAGTGGTTGATGATGACGATGCATCAATGGATGTCACGTGGGTACCCGCTAAAAGAGAAGAAGAACAGGGGGAAAGTTCAGATGGGGAGACAGAGAGGAGGAGGAGGAGACGAGTTGGAAGCAGGGGGAGGTCGTCGCAAGGAGCTAGTGGCACAGTCAGACAGCATGCATCGGCACCCGGGGTCAGCCAGACAGCAAGCCAATCAACGCATGCTGTTGCCACCACCAGAATGCCGTCATTGCAGAGCATAGCAGTGTGGCATTTTTTTTGTGTGTCTGCCTCTGACAACAGCGATGCCATTTGCAACCTGTGCCAAAAGAAACTGAGTCGTGGGAAGTCCAACACCCACCTAGGTACAACTGCTTTGCGAAGGCACATGATCGCACATCACAAAAGCCTATGGGATCAACACATGAGTAGAAGCAGCACACAATCTCAAAGCCGCCATCCTCCGCCTGGTCCAGCATCTTCAGCCACATCAACCACTGCTGTCCTCCTTGCCCCCTCTCAACCATCCTCCACTCCGTCTCTCTTCCGGAGCAGTTCCTGCTCATCTGTCCAAAGTCAGGTGTCTGTCAAGGACATGTTTGAGCGTAAGAAGCCAATGTCACAAAGTCACCCCATTGCCCGGCGTCTGACAGCTGGCTTGTCTGAACTCTTAGCCCGCCAGCTTTTACCATACAAGCTGGTGGAGTCTGAGGCGTTCAAAAATTTTTTAGCTATTAGGACATCGCAGTGGAAGGTACCCGGCCGAAATTTCTTTGCACAAAAGGCAATCCCCAACCTGTACTCGATTGTGCAAAAGGAAGTAATGGCATGTCTGGCACACAGTGTTGGGGCAAGGGTCCATATGACCACTGATAGCTGGTTTGCAAAGCATGGTCAGGGCAGGTATATCACCTACACTGCGCATTGGGTAAACCTGCTGACGGCTGCCAAGCATGGAATGCGTGGCTCTGCAGAGGAGAAGTTGGTGACACCGCCACTACTTGCAGGCAGGCCTGCTGACACCTCCTCTACTCCTCCTACTACATCCTCTTCCATAACCTCCTCAGCTGAGTCCTCTTCTGCTGCTGCGTCTTGCTCCACATCAACGGCACCCCCCCAGCTCCCCAGGTACTATTCCACATCCCGGATACGGCAGTGTCACGCCGTCTTGGGGTTGACTTGCCTGAAAGCAGAGAGTCACACCAGACCAGCACTCCTGTCCGCCCTGAACGCACAGGTGGATCAGTGGCTGACTCTGCACCAACTGGAGATTGGCAAAGTGGTTTCTGACAATGGAAGTAATTTGGTGGCGGCACTGAAATTGGGCAAGTTGACACATGTGCCGTGCATGGCACATTTGTGTAATCTGATCGTACAACGCTTTGTGCATAAGTACCCAGGCTTACAGGACGTCCTGAAGCAGGCCAGGAAGGTGTGTGGCCATTTGAGGCGTTCCTACACGGCCATGGCGCACTTTTCCGATATCCAGCGGCGAAACAACATGCCAGTGAGGCGCTTGATTTGCGACAGCCTGACACGTTGGAATTCAACACTCCTAATGTTCAACCGCCTGCTCCAACAAGAAAAAGCCGTTAACGAGTATTTGTATGACCGGGGTGCTAGGACAGCCTCTGCGGAGCTGGGAATTTTTTTGCCACGTTACTGGACGCTCATGCGCAATGCCTGTAGGCTCATGCGTCCTTTTGAGGAGGTGACAAACCTAGTCAGTCGCACCGAAGGCACCATCAGCGACATCATACCATTTGTTTTCTTCCTGGAGCGTGCCCTGCGAAGAGTGGTGGATCAGGTTGTAGATGAGCGTGAAGAGGAAGAGTTGTGGTCACCATCACCACCAGAAACAGCCTTATCAGCATCGCTTGCTGGACCAGCGGCAACGCTGGAAGAGGATTGTGAGGAAGAGGAGTCAGAGGAGGAATGTGGCTTTGAGGAGGAGGAGGAAGACCAACCACAACAGGCATCCCAGGGTGCTCGTTGTCACCTATCTGGTACCCGTGGTGTTGTACGTGGCTGGGGGGAAGAAGATACCTTCAGTGAGATCACTGAGGACGAGGAATGGGACATGTGTAGCTCGGCATCCAACCTTGTGCAAATGGGGTCTTTCATGCTGTCATGCCTGTTGAGGGACCCTCGTATAAAAAAGCTGAAGGAGAATGACCTGTACTGGGTGTCCACGCTACTAGACCCCCGGTATAAGCATAAAGTGTCTGAAATGTTACCGAATTACCGCAAGTCGGAAAGGATGCAGCAGTTCCAAAATAAATTAAAAAGTATGCTTTACACAGCGTATAAGGGTGATGTCACAGCACAACGGGAATCTAACAGGGGAAGAGGTGAAAGTAATCCTCCGACTCCCACGACCACGCCGGCAAGGACAGGACGCTTTACAGACGTGTTGTTGATGGAGGACATGCAGAGCTTTTTAACTCCTATGCATCGCCACAGCCCTTCGGGGTCCACCCTCAGAGAACGACTCGACCGACAGGTAGCAGACTACCTCGCCTTAACTGCAGATCTCGACACTCTGAGGAGCAATGAACCCCTTGACTACTGGGTGTGCAGGCTTGACCTGTGGCCTGAGCTATCCCAATTTGCGATAGAACTTCTGGCCTGCCCCGCTTCAAGTGTCCTGTCAGAAAGGACCTTCAGTGCAGCAGGAGGTATTGTCACTGAGAAGAGAAGTCGCCTAGGTTAAAAAAGTCTAGATTACCTCACCTTTATTAAGATGAATGAGGGATGGATCCTGAAGGGACTGACATTGGGCGATACATTTGAGTAAAAAAGGCCTGATGAGATGAGCTGCCTTGGGCTAAAAATGGTCCACACGCTGCTGTATTTTATCTTCGAATGCCAGATGACTTGCGTGACTTATCCGCCACCAACTAGGGTTCAAGCCGCAATGTTTTAGGGCACTTTCTGCCTGGGAAACAAACATCAATTTTTCTGGCAGCTGCTACAGCAGCGGCTGCAACAATACCTAATTTTTCAGGCATGTGTACATGCCTAATTTTTCTGGCCTCTGGTGCAGCACTGTGGCTTCAAAAACCAAACCAATAAAAAAGGCACATAACAGGGATTAAACTGATAGGAATAGTACTACTTAACACACCACTCATATCTGGTGGCACAGTAGATTGCACGCGCAGTGCCCCAAATTTGAAGTAGGAGGACCGACCAAGCATCTTTTTCCATCTCCCGGTTCCTAAAATCCATGCCATATACACGTCCCCTTGTGCCGTTACTGCCTCTGGGAACCTTACCATGGGTCCCAAATGGCATGTCTTGTAATTCTCTGTCTGGGAAATTATCTATCTATCAAATCTATTTATCTATCAAATCTATCTATCGTATCTATCAAATGTATCTATTGATCTATCTATCTATCTATCTATCTAATCTATGTATCTATCTATGAAATCTATCTATCTCGTGGCCGGACTGTTATCTGACAGCCACTTGTGTTTCGGCCAAAAGTCCGTCGGCCAAATGTTCGTCTGCCAAAAGTCTGGCCACGGTTGCACGTGCAGTGCCCCAAATTTGAAGTAGGAGGACCGACCAAGCATCTTTTTCCATCTCCCGGTTCCTAAAATCCATGCCATATACACGTCCCCTGATAGGGGATGTAACAGGGATCAAACTGATAAGAATAGTACTACTTAACACACCACTCATATCTGGTGGCACAGTAGATTGCATACGCAGTGCCCCAAATTTGAAGTAGGAGGACCGACCAAGCATCTTTTTCCATCTCCCGGTTCCTAAAATCCATGCCATATATACGTCCCCTGATAGGGGACGTAACAGGGATTTAACTGATAAGAATAGTACTACTTAACACACCACTCATATCTGGTGGCACAGTAGATTGCACGCGCAGTGCCCCAAATTTGAAGTAGTAGGACCGACCAAGCATCTTTTTCCATCTCCCGGTTCCTAAAATCCATGCCATATACACGTCCCCTGGCGCCGCAACTGCCTCTGGGAACCTTACCATGGGTCCCAGACCACACGTCTTGTAATTCTCTGTCTGGAAAATTATCTATCTATCAAATCTATGTATTTATCTATCAAATCTATCTATCTATCTATCTATCGTATCTATCAAATGTATCTATTGCATCTATTGATATATCTATCTAATCTATGTATCTATCTATCTATCAAATCTATCTATCTCGTGGCCGGACTGTTATCTGACATCCACTTGTGTTTCGGCCAAATGTCTGTCGGCTAAAAGTCCGGCCACGATTGCACGCGCAGTGCCCCAAATTTGAAGTAGGAGGACCGACCAAGCATCTTTTTCCATCTCCCGGTTCCTAAAATCCATGCCATATACACGTCCCCTGATAGGGGACGGAACAGGGATTAAACTGATAGGAATAGTACTAATTAACACACCTTAAAATAACGCAGAGAGAGGCAACGCAGAGAGAGGAGTCTGAAGAAGAGGAGTCAGAGGAGGAAGGTGGCTTTGAGGAGGTGGAAGACCAAACACAGCAGGCGTCCCAGTGGGCTTGTTGTCACCTTTTGGGGACCCTTGGTGTTGTACATGGCTGGGTGGAGGAAGAGACCTTCAATGACATCAGTGAGGACAAGGAACGGGACATGGCTAGCTTGGTATCCAACCTTGTGCAAATGGGGAGTTTGCGGTTGTGCAAATGGACTGTTTGCGGTTGTTTGCGGTGCGTTAAATAGGGAGTTTGGTCTGTCACTGTGAAGCGGGCGTAAACCTTACACTACCTGATCGATACAAAATCATACCTGATGTTTTAAAGCACGTTATTCCAAACAATTTAGGAATGTTAGGTGATTTATGCCCTTTATGGATTAAAACCAGACTCTGCATCAACTATGTAATTTTACGTGGGAGTTTTGCCATGGATCCCCCTCCAGCATGCCACAGTCCAGGTGTTAGTACCCTTGAAACAACTTTTCCATCACTATTGTGGCCAGAAAGAGTCCCTGTGGGTTTTAAAATTCGCCTGCCTATTGAAGTCAATGGCGGTTCGCCCGTTCGCGAACATTTGGAAAATTTTAAGTTTGCGACATCACTAGTGTTATTGTGTGTATGTCACTTTGTGTCACTGTGTGTTGTACCAAGTGTTATTGTGCATGTCACTGTGTTGCACCAAGAGTTATTGTGTGTGTCATTGTGTTTTTGTGCCAATAAGTCTTACTGTTTGTTTCACCAAGTGTCATTGTATGTTACTGTGTGTTGTGGTGAGAGGGCTTTGTGTGTAAGGCAGAGGGGACCTCTATAATATTAAATATATATTGATTAATAAGTTACTGGGGAGGGGCTCTGTGAGTGAGGCAAAGGGCACCTCTCTATAATATTATATATCTGTATATAAGGTACAGGTGAGGGGCTATCTGATAAAGGCAGAGGGAACCTCTCTATAATATTAAATATTTATTGATTTATAAGTTACTGGGGAGGGGCTATGTGAGTGATGCAGAGGGATCCTCTCTATAATATTATTTTTTTTTATATATGGTAATTGGGTTTTAGCTCCTGAATATGAGTGCTTGTGGTAAGTTAGGAGTCACCTTTATTTCTCCTTTTGGGGGAAGATATTGGGAGTATACCCACTCTTATAGTGCAAGAGATTATTCACCCCTATTTTGCATTTGTGGGGTAGGTTGTAGGCTCCCAGCAGCATAACCTTATCATGTACAAAGACACAGAGCCGGAACAAGCTCATAATTCTAACTTTCTTCCCACTTATTGCACGATTGTGCATAACCATTGGTTACATGCAGGCAGGCTTAGTAAGGGGGGATGCTAGTGGGTTGATATGTTAGTCAGTAATTTTACTATTGGGGCGTCATTTCATTCTCAGACCCAGGCAGCACAATGTCTTGAGCCAGCCCTGCCATCCACCTGGACTGATTGACAAGCCTGAGAGCAGGGTAAAGGGCTGAAGGAAGTTCTTGGCAATCATAACTGTGGGTGACTCGCCTGAGTGAGCACAATTTAGTAAAAGCTTTAGCAGCTCCTATGTTATTCTAGGAAGCTGATTCATTAATCAATGGGGAGATAAGTGAGCTGTATTGAATCAGCTGCTTATAATATGTTGAAGCTGGAGAGGCGTTTAATAAATATTTGCCCAGTGAGAGGGCTTTAGGGCAATAGGTCAAGTCATTGGGCTGGATTCAAAGGCAGCTGAAGTACTTCTATGTTAAAGGGACATGAATTAAACTTTCTTGATTCAGATAGAGTATGTCATTTTAAGACACTTTATAATTCACTTATTTAGTCAAATCTACTTTGTTTTCTTGGGCTTCTTTGTTGAAAAACATTGGTACATATTTTCAGCAGCAGCAATAATTTAAATATCAAGGTGGCTACACTTTCCTGCAGAATATGTAAGTCTGCTCTTATTTTGACTCTCATACATGCTTTGTAAATGTGTGCCCCCTCGTGAAAAAAAAATGCCCCCGTTTCATTTGTTCTGGAGCCGACCCTGGGTTCCTCCTGCGATATCCCTGAGTGTTACACAGATATCTATACTAATGTGGGAGTGTCACCTTTCTCTGTGTGACTCACATGAGTACAACTTGTCAGTTGGGAGACAATGAGAGGGTCACACCTGGACTTTTGTTCTCATATAGATGTCTATTGTCCCCTCTGGTGTCACATGAATACAGAGTCCCTGCCTCCTCCTCAGGGTGTGATTATCATATGGATAAGTAAGGAGGAAACAAATGGTTTATTTAAATGTGAAAGATTTTTCTGTTTTGTCTGAAAATATTTCATAAAAACAGATTTAAAAAATCATGTTATAATTTTTGCAAATTATTATTTAACTGAAAGTTTTTAGCAAACCAATATATAATGTTAATACTATAAGCTCTGAAATACATATGGGATGCACTGAGCATTTAAAATCTAGTAATATGACCCTTTTAGGAGTAGATTATAAGTAGAACACTAATTATATGCTCCCTCTTGTGCGTTAACTACTCTAGCGCTAACCAAAAATTCAAAAAGTCAAAGTTAGAATCCCAGGATTACCCGGATATCGGAATTTATTAGTAACATATATATGTATCTTGATAAGTAAAATGTCACAGACCTCAGAAAACTAAGATATGTGGCAAGCAGCACTTATATGTTTGCCCTATGAGTAGCAGAAAGGGAAAATTCACAGGGGCTTTGCAGTGTAAGTGATCACAAAAGGGACACCTAGACTCACTTCAAAGAAATTTGTACAAAAAGGAGTATGATAGCGCTGAAGGGATAACAAGTTAATGAGTAATTATTCACTAGTTACAGTTCAAAAGTCACTAATGGTTAATTCAATACATTTTCTAAATGACAAAGTATAAAGTATCCCTCTGTTGCGCCGTGCCTCTTTAGCTGTTGCTAGGGACGCAGCACTTGCTGTTCGTTGCTTAGGGGGGAATCGGCTCCTGTCTGCGTGCAGTGGTGACGTCATGGCCGCACGCTCCCTCCTTTCTGATGCCGGTCTGGATTCCTCCTGTGGCACGAACTCTGCAGCTATGTAAGTACTTCACTTACATTCACCTGTGCCCAAGTATAGGTATTACTTTCTGTTCTCCTGGGTGTTATTGTTGCTATATGCTGACCGTGATATACTGCTGCTGAACTCTGCTTGTCTGACCACTATGTCTGTTTACCCCTTAACTGCTGGATTGATATACGGCTGCTGAACTCTGCTTGTCTGATCACTCTGCCTGTTTACCCCTTAACTGCTGGATTTATATACTGCTGCTAATCTCTGTCTGACTACTCTGCTTGTTTAACCCCTATTGCTCTGGACTGCCTTACTGTTGCCAAACCCTGCCTGCCTGACCATCCTAGTGGTTTATCTATGGACTGCCTTAAGGTTGCCAAACACTGCCTGGCTGACCATCCTAGTGGTTTACCTCTGGACTGCCTTACCAAACCCTGCCTGCCTGACCATCCAAGTGGTTTACCTTTGGACTGCCTTGCTGTTGCCGAACCCTCCCTACCTGCCTGACCTTTCTGATGGTCTATCCCTTATTTCCTGCCTGTTACCGCCGAGTACTATTCTGCCTGTGGTGAGTGCCCTTTAGGCAGCTTGATACAGAGGAAACAGTCCATGGAACCACAAGCACTTAGGTGCAAACCACAGAAAAGGGCTGAGCGTGCCCACAGCAGTAGCAAAAAGTCAAAGAAGGTGCTCAATAAGGTCCTTACACTATATCACCACACAGAGTCTGTGATATACACATAGTGGTACTCATTCCTAATCTATCTATATCTAGCACTGTTTTACTCTCTATTCCCGATTTTATATATATATATATATATATATATATATATATATATATATATATATATATATATATATATACAAAATTTGGTTTAGCACACCTTACAAAAAGTTTATATACACATCTTTGGGAGTGCTGCCAATATGACCCAGCAATTACACAAACAAAAAGGTATTGGCGCACATCCATTTTCAAAAGCACAACATATTTTTTGAACTGCTGCAAAGAATTGCCTGCAAACATCATCAAGAGACAACTATTCTTTTTAAATAAAATTGGGATCTTAGTCACACAATATGGCCATATTTTGCTTAGCCAGTCACCACTTACAATGTGCCCCAATATAGACTGGTCCTAACACTACAGTCCTTTGCCCAGTGGGCTGAATCATTCCTGCTTTTACTCTTCATAATAGAATGAGACTCCCTGGCTTAATATTCACAACTCTATTACACTGTCATGAGCACACCTGAGCTTGGGTGGGGTGCTTTAACCAATGGGAGATGGTCAGTCTCCCTGATTAAGTTTTAATAGAAATACAAAATTTGGTTTAGCACACCTTACAAAAAGTTTATATACACATCTGGGAGTGCTGCCAATATGACCCAATAATTACACAAACAAAAAGGTATTGGCACACATCCATTTCCAAAAGCACAACATATTTTTTGAACTGCTGCAAAAACTTGCCTGCAAACAACATCAAGAGACAACTATTCTTTTTAAATAAAATTGGGATCTTAGTCACACAATATGGCCATATTTTGCTTAGCCAGTCACCACTTACAAGGTGCCGCAATATATGCAGCAGTTCAAAAAATATGTTGTGCTTTTGAAAATGCATATGCACCAATACCTTTTTGTTTGTGTAATTACATCCAAAGGGGTTAAATTCTGACTATGATTTGATACATTTTTGGCAATGATGGTCTAATAAGTTCCCCATATAATTACACATTACACTCCTCAGGCTTAGAAAATTTTATATGCAGTATCCTATATAGCTAACACTTTATTTGTCCCAGTATATATATATATATATATATATATATATACACACACACACACACATCTAGGTTTGGAGTACAATCCCTTACTAACTATGATATACCGTTACAGGTTGTTAGGTACATATTATATAAAAACTTCGTATAAATGTGAGAAGAAGGGCATTAGGTGATATGCTTAGTTTTTTTATTGTAGGTTCGTTAGGTGAAGAAATGGTTAATTCAAAGTTACATGTATTGTTAATTAATCTATTAGGTGTTAACCAATTGGAAGCAGCATTGTGTTTTAAATAGAATGTTTTAGTATGTGAAGCAAGCAGCTACGACTACGGCACCCGCCGAAACGTGTCGGCCTTTGTTTTAGATGCTGACTTCTTGTTGCAATTTTTATACAGTCTGTGCCACAGGCTTTTTTTTAAAATGTCCTAATAAATTTTTACTTGTTATATTTCACTCCCGGCTGGTGCTCCTTATTCCGTTTGAATTGTGTACTGTGACCAGTTGGAGTGCAGCCCAACCGGTGGAAGAGTGAACATACCCCGCTCCGAGGTTCACAGGAGCTGCATAGCAGAAACACTAATCTATTGGTGGATATCGCATTCAATCCTGGAGAGAACGGAGGAGCGGTCCTATCAGGAGAGGAGGGATGGACAGAGTAAGGTCTTCCGGGTCGGTCCCCAAAGGTCGTTGGAGCTTCTCGTAATTAGGAGTAGCAGAGTTCTGAGTGAGGCGGTGAAAGATGACCAGAGGCTGGTAAGGGCATTCAGAGCTGGTGTAGCCACATCAGCGGAGGGTCTGAGTAAGCCCAGAAGCGCCGGAGGCACATCGCTATTCAAGCAGACGGACATTACAATGGGGGTAAGCATGTATTGATTTAAACCCTGGTTACCTGCTTAAAAATGAACTCTGCTAACATTTCCCAGGACACTTTATTTCACACAGGGAGGTAACTTTTGTGTGCTTTAATATTATAAGAGGCGATTGGTCACGCCTAATCTCCCTGTAGTAACTATTTGTGAGAGTGCTTTTTTCCTTGTTTTATACATATATATAAAAACGGACAATCTGTGGGAAAAATGGAGGTACAGGATAATTCAGAATCTACACCTACAATAAACTTTTTTTCATTGAGGAATGCACATGAAAGGGATTCTTTCAATCAGAATGCAGACTCTGTATTTACATTCAAAATACTCTTTATCTGCTTTGTTTGATGAAATGGAACATTTAATCTTGAAAGAAAACAAGATAAAATGGGATATCTGGACACTAGAGTCTTATCTAAAAAATCAATTAATACCTAGGGGTTTAAGATTGGATAAGTATCCTACATTTACCACTGAAGACTTAGCTTTTATAATCCTCTGGAATAATACACTTACAGAGTGTTCATTTAAGCTCATGAATCTCATTATTGATTACAAAATGGGGATGTTAAAAGATGTATCAGCAAAAATTGTTTTGGTACAGGATGAGTTGAATAAGAGATGTGGTCATAGTGATTATGCTAAGTTTGATATGTTTTTAAGAGATGCTGTTTTGGAGGCTAAAGCTGTACTTTTGGAACGCAAGCATAATAAGTATATTCGTGACCAGTTAGATTATTCCAACAATACTGTGTATATTTGGAACCGAAAGGAAAGGTTTCAGAGAAGGAGAGAATATAACCAGAGAAAATTCTCTGAAAATAGGGGTAGAGGCAATAGAGGAAGGCGTAGAGGGACGGGCAGACAGAATAGACATATACAATTTACGGATAGCGACACTGATTCACCAGGTGAAAGCTCAGGAGAATAAGGGTTTTAGAATCCACCCACAGTATCTGCCCCCCTACAATTACAACCTACACCACACTTACAACAGCAACAAATGTCATCTAGGCCTATCCCCTCAGATTTTCCAAATACATTGCATTCTCATGAACAAGTAAGAGTAGTAAGACCTAAAGAAAATGTTGCCCCCACTGTTTCAATATTAAAAAAACCTGTGCATACATCAAGATACACTACCCAAGCAATTGTACCATCTGTAGGAGAATCACCCAACACAAGAAAACAAATAGAGCTAAATCAGGTTTTTCCCATGCCCCCCCACCAAGATTAGATGGGGGGGGGGGGGAAAGGTACAACAGGTGTATACAAGGGAGGGTATACACTGAGAACGAGCCAAAAACAGACAAGCTATCAATGAACAGTGTAATAAACCTTTCCTCTCATTCTTTAAGTAATTTGGAGACAAAGGTACTAGGTATGGGACTTGGCTTTGTACCCACTAGTTCCTTTAACCTGTTTAATACCTTGCTGGATGTGAACAGGTTTATCAGAAAGATCACCCTTAAAAGACACTTTTTGAATAAACTTGATAATACTGTTGATAATTCACCGGATAATTTATTTTTACAGAGGACTAAACGTACAGAGATTGATGGTTTAGATTTTCCAGATCTATGTGGTTTATCAGTACTTGAGTCACTGAATAGTGACCCTGATAGGATTGATAATGCTGAGGTTTATTCATTCCCAAAATTAAAATGTAAAACTGATTTTTACTCCATACAAAGGCCTCGCTTCCATTGAGTCGTAATTCAGTTTGCGTGCATATTACCCCCAGCTCAACTAGGTGTAAAGGAGGAAAAAGAGCTTTTTTGAGGCCTGTTTCTCATTGAAATTGCAAATCCCAAAGAAATTATGAGTGTTTCAATGTACAAATAACATTATATATGCTACATTTATTGGTCCTATGTATAGGAATATTTGCACCCATGTTGTCATAGAAATATCAATATGTATGTACATATAAAAATATATGCAAGCACCACAATTATGGAGCGACCTCCCGCACACCTTCAAACCTTCCCCATGCCTAATATTCTTTAAGAGATCCCTCTCTACATATCTCAAAACAGAATGCACCTGTCATTGTTGATTATATATTTCCTACCTGTTCTATGTTAAATTTTTGGGCATATGTATTATTATTATTTTTTATTTTATTGTACCCATTGTATCAATGCAATGTTTTGTGTACCCAGGACATACTTGAAAACTATAGAAATCTCAATGTATCTTTCCTGGTAAAATATTATAAAAATAAATAAAATATCTACCTATTCAAAATGAAACCTTTGCCCAGGGATGCTATATATAATCTCAATACATATAGAAAAATAATTCAAAGGAAATAAGTTGTTTATAATGAAGATGAGTTTTATTATTACAGATTTACCCTCATTCAAATGTAATTTTCAATGTGAAAATCATATTTATTCAATACAAAACGATGACACATTAAAGTTATGTGTCATAGTACTAATATTTATAAAATATATGTAATGTCATGTCTGCTAAAGCAGATAATACATTTGCAATATTTAGACTATTAACCAAAATACATAAGTGCTTAATATTCCATACTTCAAGAGATATGAAGTATTGTCTTTAACATGGAATTATTGAAACAATTTAAAAGTGCATTGTGCATTGGTCCCAGGGAGAGTCTGTGTCTGTTCATATGATGTCAATTAAAATGTATTAATCACCTCTATATCATGGCAATCACATATATGTTGTGTATACATCATTGCTTAAATATCATAAAGATACATTTATCTAATTATTCTAAATATTGAATAATAATCTTGACAAAAAGGAGTGCATTAGTCATATTAGGTATTAGTCATGATAGGTATATATTTCAGATATTACATTCCACATAGGACTATAAGAATGAATGCAAGGTGTTTGGCCATATCAACAGGAAGGAATATTTACTTTTCAACTCTTCTATAACTGTATAAGCCTTATTAGCTTCATCTGAAGGAGCAAACAACATATGCTTGTGGAATATAAATCATAACATTTACACATGTCACGTTGACCAATGTTAGATAGCATATACTGTATAAATTTCAGACACGTATCCCCAAGTATTCTTAAACGGCATAATATCCTCAATAAAAGGACACATACATTTATCAACAATGTACACCTGCATATTAATTGACATCATGTGAAATAAAAATGAATAAAGCTGTTAATGTTTTGAAAATAAACAGCTATTAAAACAATTTTGAAATATATTTTCTAATTTTGATTTGAAAAATATATGCATATTTATGAGATGGAAATCACACTTAAGAAAGTGCTTCATACAAAAAAATTAGATATTATATATCTGGAAATAATTTAAAAAGAAAAATACTTATTAATGCTTGCGGCGGGATTTGGCCTTTGGAGGAGAGGTACTTGGGATGGAAGTGTGGCGTCTTGGGCGACGCACACCAGCTGACTGGGAGGCTAAAACATGCGATTCAGGGTCCTGCAGGGAGATAACGGAGGATGCGAGTGAGGAGGGAGTTTGCGGCCTATCTGCAAGCCTCTCCACTGCCTCTGCCAGGCGGACGAGTGCGGCATTATGTATGTCCATCTGGCTCTGTAGCCTCCTGAAATCATGCTGCTGCTGGAGCCTAGTAAGTCTAAGCTCCCTGTGAATGAGCCTCAGTAGAGCATCCTGCTGGGACTGTGCGGGGATATTGGATTCCATGGGGGGCACTTGTGGCTGTATAGGTGTCTCCGGCACATATTCCTGGCTCTGTGTGAGGTTGTCGTCGCTCAGTCTTGGGGACTGTGTGGGTGGCTCAATATCCAATTGAGGACAGACATTGGTGGGGGAGGGGGTGATTGTTGTTGTGGTGGTAGTGGTGGCGGCATTTGTTGTGCCATGGGAGGGTGCTGAATCTGTTGTTGAGGTGGCATATAGTACATATGCTGCGGTGGAGGATGCATCTGCTGATGCTGTGGTGATGAAGGAGGCATCTGCCGATGCTGTGGTGGTGGAGGATGCATCTGATAATGCTGTGGTGGTGGAGGATGCATCTGATAATGCTGTGGTGGTGGAGGATGCATCTGATAATGCTGTGGTGGTGGAGGCTGCATCTGATGATATGTCCTCCCAGATGAATATGGGGATGGGCCAGGAACATTTTCAACCTCATAGGCCAGTGGCTGTTGCTCATCTCCTTCAAGTATGCTGAGGTAGGAGTATCCAGCTTCAATAACATCCCCCTCCTCCTCCTCACTGAATTCCGGAACATCACTGGCCTCCGGTCTTGTTGAGGACTCATACTCATGTTCCAATTCTGAAAAATAAATTGTAATTATAAATTAATCTGATGAAACATCTAACATTTGAAAATCAAATTTATAGATATAGATATAGTTTTATATATATATATATATATATATATATATATATATATATATTATTTCTGTATGAACTTAAACATATTTAACCAGAGGTGTATATTTAAAGATTGTGCCTCCAAGCGACTCTTTGTATTACACATAGTCCATATATATGATATAGATAGAAAGAATTTAAATCTATACCCTTGCTTGTTTGAGCAGATAGCCACTCCAGAAATCAGGATGAATATATCCACTACAACTATGTTAAGATGCCATTAAAGGGGCAATGAAGTACAAATTAAACTTTCATGATTCAGACAGAGCATGCAAATTTAGTCAACATTTTATATTTTACTCCTATTATCATATTTTCTTCCTTCTCTTGGTATCTTTATTTGAGAAGCAAGAATGTAAAGCTTAAGAGCCAGACAATTTTTGTTTCAGAACCTGGGTTGCTGTTGCTTATTGGGTGGCTAAATGTAGCCACCAATCACGAGCGCTAGCCAGGGTTCTGAACCAAAAATGCAAAGTCTCCATAGCTTACATTCCTACTTTTTCAAATAAAGATACCAAGAGAACAAAGAAATATTGATAATAGTAGTACATTAGAGAGTTGCTTAAAATTGCTGCTCTATCTGAATCATGAAATAAAAACATTGGGTTTACTATCACTTTAAGTTACTGTGCAAATTAGACTTTGAACCATGTAAAACATTACTTGTACTAATCCTACCTAGGTATGTTTTCCACTGATGCTTGAACACAATTGATTACTAAACATATATAATATATGAACATTCTATATTCTGTATTACACATGTGTATGATTACTAAACATATATAATATATGAACATTCTATATTCTGTATTACACCTGTGTATGATTACTAAACATATATAATATATGAACATTCTATATTCTGTATTACACATGTGTATGATTACATTTATATTTTAAAAAACAAAGCCGATATATATTTCTGATGTTAACATATATTTGTTAGAAATAAAACATTTATTACATATGATATTTAATATT
Source organism: Bombina bombina (assembly GCF_027579735.1). Taxonomy (NCBI): domain Eukaryota; kingdom Metazoa; phylum Chordata; class Amphibia; order Anura; family Bombinatoridae; genus Bombina; species Bombina bombina. Next base: position 71,812,595 of record NC_069503.1, read on the forward strand.
CACCTTCATGGACCTCTTCAGCTGGCACTGATGTGTCCATTGTCCTCTTACATCCTAGGACAGATTCATCCGAGATGACATTGGCCATCATCTCCTCCCATGACCTTAGGTGTATTCTCTTGCTAGGACCACCACCTGTCCCACGTGCATATTTGGCCTGCTGTGCCAGCTTAGCTTTGGTTTCCCTCCTGCAGTCATGATAGCGGTGTTTAATGCTGGCAGTAGAACGATTACGTCCTAAGCAGCTGACTGCCACTCGAATCTCCTCCCACAGCTTATTCCGGACAGCCGGCCTCAGGTTAGGGTTCTCCAGCTGAGCTGCCCTCTCCAAGTATGCCTCAACAAGAGCCTCCTTCTCCTCCTCAGAGTACCTCTCCTCTCTAAGCCTGCCCTTCACACCTGAAGGGCCAGCAGACACAGACTCTCCCTCCTGTGACTGGGGACCAGCCCTCTCTACCTCCTCTGTCCCTGCAGGCTGTGACAGGCTACCACCAGCCCCACCCCCAGTTGCCACAGTCTGCCCCACTTTCCCTTTTCTTTTTGTGCCTAGCTGAGGCTGACTCCTCCTCACTCCTCCCACCTCCATTCCTCTTCCACCCTCTCTCCTTCCCTCCTCTGCCAGGGTTTGAGGAAGGACAAATCCTCCACCCAAACCTCGGCCCCTATTCCTGCCCATACTACTCCCTACTTCCCCCCTCCCCCTCCCTCTATCCACCCTCACCACTGCCCTCCCCCTAGCCACCCCCTTCCCAACTCCACTAGGCCTATCCATCCCTTTCTCCTTCCTCCCTAACTCTAACCTAACACTAAAGTCCCTAGCTTACCTAACTACACTAATTCACCTAACTAAACCCTAAATTAAATAGCCCCAAAACTAACTACCTAACCTATCTAGACCCTAACTATCTCTATTCTATATCCCTCAAAATAAAAATAAAATGTGGGGGTGAAAATAAACAAAGGGATGTAAATGAAAAAGGAAAAACTAAGGAGGATTAGAACAAAATTATAGAAAAATAATAAGGGATGCAAATGAAGAAAGGGGTGAGCTATATAGTCAAATGAAACAAAAAATATGGGATGTTAAAAAAAAAAAATAGGATGGGCAAAATGTATATATAAAAAAACAAGTTATATAGTGAGGAAGGGAAGGGTAGTCAAACGGGGGATGGGAAGTGGAATAAGGGGATTAATGAAAGGAGTAATAAAGGAAGATGGGGATATGGGGGTTAATGAAAAAAAAAAAAATGTGAATGTGTTTGTATCAAATAAAAGTGTGTATGTGTGTGTGTGTGTATTTGTGTGTATAAACTAATGTGTGTTAATTAACTAATGTATGGATGTGTGTGTGTGTTCCTAATATTATATGAGGTCTACAATAAGTATATATATGAAAATCAAATATCAAACTCTCCACTAACTCTCAAACAACTCTCAAAAACCCAAAACTCTTACCAACGCAACTAGCTCCCGTGTCTTTCTCTCTAGAGGCGATCACAGGTAAAGAGCGCAGGCGCAAACCGTTATTCTTATAGACAGAGGTCGGGTTACCATGGCAATGCACTTGTTATGGCGCGCTTTTCGACAAATCCGACATCGGATGGCAACGCAAACTTACGTACGGCCGAAAAGAGCGACTGCGCGCAACACGCTAATCTTTTCAATGGAAACCTGGTACTAAAATGGAGCCGTAAATTACTTTTAGCTGTCGTCCGCTTCGGTAGCTTACGGCTCCATTTTTAACGACTCAATGGAAGCGAGGCCAAAGTAGGGGTCCAATAATTGAGACATTTCAAAAGAGAGTTGAAACAGACTTGACCAATCTGTATTACAAACTGGCTAAACCCAAGCACAATTTGTCCAGAACAGAGAGAGAAGCTTTTGAAAATTTGAACAAAAATGGTGATCTGGTCATAAGGGCAGCCGAGAAAGGAGGTTCAGTGCTGGTAATGGACCGGGCTGCTTTTGTGGGTGAGGCCCTCAGACAACTCCATGATCCACAAAATTACAGGATTCTCAATAGTGAGCCTACCAGAAATTTTAAAAGCAAATTGAAGGACTTGGTGGATGATGGGGTATATGGGGGCTTCATTGTCAAAGAGACGAGTGATTACCTGCTGGTGGAAAATCCGATTACACCGGTTTTCAACCATCTTCCTAAAATTCATAAGTCCATAACAGGAAGACCCATAGTAAGTGGTATAGGGTCCTTATCAGAACACCTTTCGGAATGGCTAGATCTTATATTACAACCGATGGTGATGGACCTATGGAGCCACGTCAAGGACTCCACACATATTCTTAATTTAATCTCCAACATTACTTGGGATAAAGAATATAAATGGCTTACGGTTGACGTAAAGTCACTTTATTCATCAATTCCCCATGAGAAGGGCATACTGTTATTGCCTTTTATATGAGGAAATACTATGGAGACAACCAGGAATATTATGAATTTGTTTTGCAGGTAACTGAGTTTCTCTTACGGAACAATTACTTTGAGTTTGAGGGGGTTTTCTATCTCCAGATTTGCGGCACTGCGATGGGGGCAAAGTTTGCCCCCTCGTACGCCAACCTTTTCATGGGTTGGTGGGAGCAGCGCCGGATCTATGGAGATGGGAACCCCTTCGGCTCAAGGATTGGCCTGTACAAAAGGTTTATAGATGACCTGTTATTCATCTGGCAGGGAGAACAGGATGACACCTTCTTAAACTACCTAAATACCAATGACTTGAATTTAAGCTTTACCCATGAATGGAATGCAGTCCAGATTAATTATCTGGACATGACTTTGTCAGGGAGTAATGGTAAGACAGTTTCCACTAGTGTGTACAGAAAACCCATTTCGGGGAACACACTTTTACATGCAAAAAGCAGCCATCCCAAAAATGTGTTTAAAGGGGTAGCCAAGGGTCAGTTTATTCATTTGAAAAGAAACTGCTCTGACCAGACCAAATACCAGCAACAGGCCACAGGACTTTCTACATGTTTAAAAGAGAGAGGCTATGATAAAAAGGTTATCAAGGAGGCATTTGATAAAGTAGAGAAATTAGATAGAGCAGACTTGTTGAAAGAGAACAAAGGGAAAATTGAACAGACACAGACTCAAGGCAAAGATAACATCTTATTTATAACAGACTACTCAGAACAATTTAATAGCATTTGTGAGATTGTAAGGAAACATATCCCTCTTTTGAGGGCAGATGATGGTCTAGCTAATCTCTCAGTTGGGCATTGCAAGTTTGCATACAAGAGAGGAAAAATAATAGGCAACATGATTGCCCCCACTAAACTGCCAAAAAGAGAGTCCTCCTGGCTAACCACACATGGAATGTTTCGCTGCCATAATAGAACAGGTGTAGCATGTGAAAAAGTAGATACAGGAGACAGTTTCAATTCAACCGTAACAGGACAGATATATAGAAAATACTCATGTTTGAATTGCAGGTCAACTTTTGTTGTGTATCTGATCACCTGCAAAGTTTGTGAAAAGCAGTATGTGGGCCTCACGACACGTGAGATAAGGTCCAGGATTAGGGAACACCTATCTAATATTAAAATTGGGACAGCAAGCACACCATTAGTGCAACACTTTGCACAGATACACAACAAAAGTACAGAGTCATTTAGATGGACTTGCATCGAGAAAGTTATCTTACCTGAAAGGGGAGGAGACCAAGAGGCTCTACTAGGTAAAAGAGAGGTGTTCTGGATTTTTAAGCTAAAAACCAGACATCCAAAGGGGTTAAATTCTGACTACAATATGATAAATTTTTGGCAATGATGGTCTAATAAGTTCCCCATATAATTACACATTACACTCCTCATGCTTAGAAATTTTTATATGCAGTATCCTATATAGCTAACAATTTATTTGTCCCAGCCACACATCTAGGTTTGGAGTACAATCCGTTACTAACTATGATATACTGTTACAGGTTGTTAGGTACATATTATATAAAAACTTCGTATAAATGTGAGAAAAAGGGCATTAGGTGATATGCTTAGTTTTTTATTGTCGGTTCGTTAGGTGAAGAAATGGTTAATTCAAAGTTACATGTGTTGTTAATTAATCTATTAGGTGTTAACCAATTGGAAGCAGCATTGTGTTTTAAATAGAATGTTTTAGTATGTGAAGCAAGCAGCTACGACTACGGCACCCGCCGAAACGCGTCAGCCTTTGCTTTAGATGCTGACTTCTTGTTGCAATTTTTATACAGTCTGTGCCACAGGCTTTTTATTAAATGTCCTAATACATTTTGACTTTTTATATTTCACTCCCGGCTGGTGCTACTTATTCCGTTTGAATTGTAAGCAAAATATGGCCATATTGTGTGACTAAGATCACAATTTTATTTAAAAAGAATAGTTGTCTCTTGATGCTGTTTGCAGGCAATTTTTTGCAGCAGTTCAAAAAATATGTTGTGCTTTTGAAAATGGATGTGCGCCAATACCTTTTTTTTTTTTTTTTATCATTTTTATTTGAGATTTGAAAGATGGCATACAAAAATGTTAAAACAGTAGTACAAAATAACATTGGGTTACAATAGTAATGTGCAATCAAACGTACATGTATGAGATGCCTAATGCTCAACCAACCTCCTGGTTCACACAAGAGACCTCTTTTGGGCCTCAATTAGAAATATATCAAGCTTAGGAGGTTACTGCTAACTGAAGAGACCGCTCTTGGGCCTCAATGACAAACCTCTTTTTATGTTTAAGAGATGAACTGTGGTAACACGTCTAACTGGTATCTGATATTGAAGGGGTTACTTCCGCTAAAGTTGAAACTAGAACTGTGTATTCCTGCAAAGTATATCAATATAATGGTCTTTATGCGTAGTCTTTAGAATGAATAGAAGTAGCAACTAAAGTATTATTTTAAGAAAAGTAAAAACCTTGTAACCTAACTTTTCTAGGGCTGTATGAAAGTTATGCTGCTAAATATACTAACATTACAGGTGCAAGGGCTAGTAGAAGTGTCAGATTAGGGCATGTCTCTGTTATTTAAGTCAAGGTAGTGGAATTGGAGCTTCAACAGGCATAGGTATAGAGGTGCAAAAATGTAGGTAGTTAGTTTTACAATGCCTCTAAAGGTAATAGATGTTTATATACTTATAGCATTAAATATGTGATATAATCTGACAGGTTAGAGCTGCTTTATCCAGCCAAGAGCAAGGAACTCGACAGAAAAAACAAATGCTATGAATGCCCATATTCCGCTATAAAGTTCCTGACCAACAGTAATGCGTTGCCAATTCCCAATTCAATGAACTAGCTGAACTGAACTGATCCAAGCCACACACTAGCACAGCAACGATGTATAGGGCTACATTATATATCAAGCTTGAGCAAGAAAAATAGACTGTACAGGAAAATGTTGCTAGCACTGAATGCTGGTCTACTAAGGTTTCATTTTAACTAGCATAAAACAGAGGAGGAAATTCAACAACAATTTAGCACAACAGCGAAAAAAAACAAAAAAACTTAGTATAGATGTCTCCTGCAGTATGAACAGCATGGTAGTAAAGTTCAGAGACACGCAAGTAAAATTCTGTGTTGTATACTCAGCCGATACCAGTACAGGTGAATTCAGCATATTTCAAGTATGTGTACTGGAGTTAGTTAATATGGCTAAAAAATTAACACGGCTCTGCCTTGGGTGTTAAATAGCTGCATGTAAATTGTATATAGCCCAGCTCATAGTATAAGTGCTAGCGGCCAGAATTTAAACAACACATCTGAGTAATATGAACATAAACACCAGACAAGAAATTGAGAGTCTAAAGAAAATTATATATATATATATATATATATATATATATATATATATATATATATATATATATATACATAAACTTTAACTGGAGCCGTCTGACTCATGTCCCTTATTAAGATAACAAAAGTTTTAGCATTCAGAATGTGTATGTCTCAACCGACTCCGCATCTCTGAGTCAATCTGGTATCCACAAAATGTGTCTTCAAGGGCCGACTCACCACCCGTTGTCCAGCCGACCCCTCTACACTGCAGAAGTTCAACACAATCCCGCAGGTCCGTTTGAAAGAATGATCCCTCCGCAAACCACCCAACACTAAGGAGGTATAAGCGTCTCTCACTGTGGGCTCTCTCTCAGGATCCGGATCAACTCCCGGGGTGAGGCCATACACAGCCATCTGGCCAGCATTCTCCAGCGTGTACCATCTGTGACGCTGCAGGGCAAAAGCCGATCCCATCTCATGTAAAGCGAACCCTACGGGGCTCTCTCTCCTGGCCACCATCCTCTGCTCCGTAACAGTGGACTGCTCGACCAAGGGCCGCAGCTCTGCAGGACCATCGGTCCCCCAGTCCTCATGCCTCTCGAACAGCTTGGCATTGTCTCTAAAGTTCAGGGGATGGTGAGTCGCCTTCCGGTCAAGGGATATGACACCCGCACCTACTCTGGCATCAGTCTGCGGTTCCCCTGTCCTCAGTTGCTTCGTGGAGGGGTGTATCTTTAACACTCTCTTGTTGAAATTACTATCTGGGTGAGCGGCTAGAGGGTTGTTTGCGGATACGCTCAGATTCTGAGTTGCTTTAACCGGAACCTGGGCTTGGGGTGGAGGGCGTAGCAGGCCGGGGATGAGCTCCTGAACACTTGAAGCTTTGCCGGGTTGCTCAGGTGACTCTCTTGGATGTCCAATTTGCTGAGTTAGCGCACGGAGGGCATTCCACTCAGCAGACCAGGATTGTAGTATCTTTTTATGGTGTGCATGCAGTAAGCTTACTACAGCCTCAAGAAGTATGTTGGCGCCAGATGCCATCTTTAATAGGTGCTTGCGTAATTAAAAAAAACTCTCAATTCCCCTTCTATCAGAAGCATATAGCATGTACTGTACTAAATGATAATTGTCCAGTTATATAGAAACTGGTTTGGTAACCCAGTGACCTGGGGGGGTATTAGTGCGGAAGCCCCTACAGCACTAACAGTCAGACAGGAGAGGCCTCTCAACCTCGTGGCTAATTGTAGTGGAGTATACTGAGGAGCATAGGCAGGTCCGAGAAATGTTGTAGATTCCTGAAACTCTCTTCACTAATTAAAGATTGTTTATCTTGGGTTCCTCAGTAAGAAAGGTAGAAATAAAAGTTGAAACAAGTTCTTAAATATAGCTTAAATGTAGATTAAATGCAGGAGCTCCCAACAAACACGTCCTGCCGCAACAGCTAAAGGCTCCGCCCTCCCTTTTTGTTAGTGTATGTATATATATGTATATATATATATATATATATATATATATATATATATATATATGCGGCATGTGTATGTATGAACAGTGTAATAAACCTTTCCTCTCATTCTTTAAGTAATTTGGAGACAAAGGTACTAGGTATGGGACTTGGCTTTGTACCCACTAGTTCCTTTAACCTGTTTAATACCTTGCTGGATGTGAACAGGTTTATCAGAAAGATCACCCTTAAAAAACACTTTTTGAATAAACTTGATAATACTGTTGATAATTCACCAGAGAATTTATTTTTACAGAGGACTAAACGTACAGAGATTGATGGTTTAGATTTTCCAGATCTATGTGGTTTATCAGTACTTGAGTCACTGAATAGTGACCCTGATAGGATTGATAATGCTGAGGTTTATTCATTCCCAAAATTAAAATGTAAAACTGATTTTTACTCCATACAAAGTAGGGGTCCAATAATTGAGACATTTCAAAAGAGAGTTGAAACAGACTTGACCAATCTGTATTACAAACTGGCTAAACCCAAGCACAATTTGTCCAGAACAGAGAGAGAAGCTTTGGAAAATTTGAACAAAAATGGTGATCTGGTCATAAGGGCAGCCGATAAAGGAGGTTCAGTGCTGGTAATGGACCGGGCTGCTTTTGTGGGTGAGGCCCTCAGACAACTCCATGATCCACAAAATTACAGGATTCTCAATAGTGAGCCTACCAGAAATTTTAAAAGCAAATTGAAGGACTTGGTGGATGATGGGGTATATGGGGGCTTCATTGTCAAAGAGACGAGTGATTACCTGCTGGTGGAAAATCCGATTACACCGGTTTTCAACCATCTTCCTAAAATTCATAAGTCCATAACAGGAAGACCCATAGTAAGTGGTATAGGGTCCTTATCAGAACACCTTTCGGAATGGCTAGATCTTATATTACAACCGATGGTGATGGACCTATGGAGCCACGTCAAGGACTCCACACATATTCTTAATTTAATCTCCAACATTACTTGGGATAAAGAATATAAATGGCTTACGGTTGACGTAAAGTCACTTTATTCATCAATTCCCCATGAGAAGGGCATACTGTTATTGCCTTTTATATGAGGAAATACTATGGAGACAACCAGGAATATTATGAATTTGTTTTGCAGGTAACTGAGTTTCTCTTACGGAACAATTACTTTGAGTTTGAGGGGGTTTTCTATCTCCAGATTTGCGGCACTGCGATGGGGGCAAAGTTTGCCCCCTCGTACGCCAACCTTTTCATGGGTTGGTGGGAGCAGCGCCGGATCTATGGAGATGGGAACCCCTTCGGCTCAAGGATTGGCCTGTACAAAAGGTTTATAGATGACCTGTTATTCATCTGGCAGGGAGAACAGGATGACACCTTCTTAAACTACCTAAATACCAATGACTTGAATTTAAGCTTTACCCATGAATGGAATGCAGTCCAGATTAATTATCTGGACATGACTTTGTCAGGGAGTAATGGTAAGACAGTTTCCACTAGTGTGTACAGAAAACCCATTTCGGGGAACACACTTTTACATGCAAAAAGCAGCCATCCCAAAAATGTGTTTAAAGGGGTAGCCAAGGGTCAGTTTATTCATTTGAAAAGAAACTGCTCTGACCAGACCAAATACCAGCAACAGGCCACAGGACTTTCTACATGTTTAAAAGAGAGAGGCTATGATAAAAAGGTTATCAAGGAGGCATTTGATAAAGTAGAGAAATTAGATAGAGCAGACTTGTTGAAAGAGAACAAAGGGAAAATTGAACAGACACAGACTCAAGGCAAAGATAACATCTTATTTATAACAGACTACTCAGAACAATTTAATAGCATTTGTGAGATTGTAAGGAAACATATCCCTCTTTTGAGGGCAGATGATGGTCTAGCTAATCTCTCAGTTGGGCATTGCAAGTTTGCATACAAGAGAGGAAAAATAATAGGCAACATGATTGCCCCCACTAAACTGCCAAAAAGAGAGTCCTCCTGGCTAACCACACATGGAATGTTTCGCTGCCATAATAGAACAGGTGTAGCATGTGAAAAAGTAGATACAGGAGACAGTTTCAATTCAACCGTAACAGGACAGATATATAGAAAATACTCATGTTTGAATTGCAGGTCAACTTTTGTTGTGTATCTGATCACCTGCAAAGTTTGTGAAAAGCAGTATGTGGGCCTCACGACACGTGAGATAAGGTCCAGGATTAGGGAACACCTATCTAATATTAAAATTGGGACAGCAAGCACACCATTAGTGCAACACTTTGCACAGATACACAACAAAAGTACAGAGTCATTTAGATGGACTTGCATCGAGAAAGTTATCTTACCTGAAAGGGGAGGAGACCAAGAGGCTCTACTAGGTAAAAGAGAGGTGTTCTGGATTTTTAAGCTAAAAACCAGACATCCAAAGGGGTTAAATTCTGACTACAATATGATAAATTTTTGGCAATGATGGTCTAATAAGTTCCCCATATAATTACACATTACACTCCTCATGCTTAGAAATTTTTATATGCAGTATCCTATATAGCTAACAATTTATTTGTCCCAGCCACACATCTAGGTTTGGAGTACAATCCGTTACTAACTATGATATACTGTTACAGGTTGTTAGGTACATATTATATAAAAACTTCGTATAAATGTGAGAAAAAGGGCATTAGGTGATATGCTTAGTTTTTTATTGTCGGTTCGTTAGGTGAAGAAATGGTTAATTCAAAGTTACATGTGTTGTTAATTAATCTATTAGGTGTTAACCAATTGGAAGCAGCATTGTGTTTTAAATAGAATGTTTTAGTATGTGAAGCAAGCAGCTACGACTACGGCACCCGCCGAAACGCGTCAGCCTTTGCTTTAGATGCTGACTTCTTGTTGCAATTTTTATACAGTCTGTGCCACAGGCTTTTTATTAAATGTCCTAATAAATTTTGACTTTTTATATTTCACTCCCGGCTGGTGCTACTTATTCCGTTTGAATTGTAAGCAAAATATGGCCATATTGTGTGACTAAGATCACAATTTTATTTAAAAAGAATAGTTGTCTCTTGATGCTGTTTGCAGGCAATTTTTTGCAGCAGTTCAAAAAATATGTTGTGCTTTTGAAAATGGATGTGCGCCAATACCTTTTTTTTTATTTTTTTTTTTTATCATTTTTATTTGAGATTTGAAAGATGGCATACAAAAATGTTAAAACAGTAGTACAAAATAACATTGGGTTACAATAGTAATGTGCAATCAAACGTACATGTATGAGATGCCTAATGCTCAACCAACCTCCTGGTTCACACAAGAGACCTCTTTTGGGCCTCAATTAGAAATATATCAAGCTTAGGAGGTTACTGCTAACTGAAGAGACCGCTCTTGGGCCTCAATGACAAACCTCTTTTTATGTTTAAGAGATGAACTGTGGTAACACGTCTAACTGGTATCTGATATTGAAGGGGTTACTTCCGCTAAAGTTGAAACTAGAACTGTGTATTCCTGCAAAGTATATCAATATAATGGTCTTTATGCGTAGTCTTTAGAATGAATAGAAGTAGCAACTAAAGTATTATTTTAAGAAAAGTAAAAACCTTGTAACCTAACTTTTCTAGGGCTGTATGAAAGTTATGCTGCTAAATATACTAACATTACAGGTGCAAGGGCTAGTAGAAGTGTCAGATTAGGGCATGTCTCTGTTATTTAAGTCAAGGTAGTGGAATTGGAGCTTCAACAGGCATAGGTATAGAGGTGCAAAAATGTAGGTAGTTAGTTTTACAATGCCTCTAAAGGTAATAGATGTTTATATACTTATAGCATTAAATATGTGATATAATCTGACAGGTTAGAGCTGCTTTATCCAGCCAAGAGCAAGGAACTCGACAGAAAAAACAAATGCTATGAATGCCCATATTCCGCTATAAAGTTCCTGACCAACAGTAATGCGTTGCCAATTCCCAATTCAATGAACTAGCTGAACTGAACTGATCCAAGCCACACACTAGCACAGCAACGATGTATAGGGCTACATTATATATCAAGCTTGAGCGAGAAAAATAGACTGTACAGGAAAATGTTGCTAGCACTGAATGCTGGTCTACTAAGGTTTCATTTTAACTAGCATAAAACAGAGGAGGAAATTCAACAACAATTTAGCACAACAGCGAAAAAAAAAAAAAAAAAAACTTAGTATAGATGTCTCCTGCAGTATGAACAGCATGGTAGTAAAGTTCAGAGACACGCAAGTAAAATTCTGTGTTGTATACTCAGCCGATACCAGTACAGGTGAATTCAGCATATTTCAAGTATGTGTACTGGAGTTAGTTAATATGGCTAAAAATTAACACGGCTCTGCCTTGGGTGTTAAATAGCTGCATGTAAATTGTATATAGCCCAGCTCATAGTATAAGTGCTAGCGGCCAGAATTTAAACAACACATCTGAGTAATATGAACATAAACACCAGACAAGAAATTGAGAGTCTAAAGAATATATATATATATATATATATATATATATATATATATATATAGACATAAACTTTAACTGGAGCCGTCTGACTCATGTCCCTTATTAAGATAACAAAAGTTTTAGCATTCAGAATGTGTATGTCTCAACCGACTCCGCATCTCTGAGTCAATCTGGTATCCACAAAATGTGTCTTCAAGGGCCGACTCACCACCCGTTGTCCAGCCGACCCCTCTACACTGCAGAAGTTCAACACAATCCCGCAGGTCCGTTTGAAAGAATGATCCCTCCGCAAACCACCCAACACTAAGGAGGTATAAGCGTCTCTCACTGTGGGCTCTCTCTCAGGATCCGGATCAACTCCCGGGGTGAGGCCATACACAGCCATCTGGCCAGCATTCTCCAGCGTGTACCATCTGTGACGCTGCAGGGCAAAAGCCGATCCCATCTCATGTAAAGCGAACCCTACGGGGCTCTCTCTCCTGGCCACCATCCTCTGCTCCGTAACAGTGGACTGCTCGACCAAGGGCCGCAGCTCTGCAGGACCATCGGTCCCCCAGTCCTCATGCCTCTCGAACAGCTTGGCATTGTCTCTAAAGTTCAGGGGATGGTGAGTCGCCTTCAGGTCAAGGGATATGACACCCGCACCTACTCTGGCATCAGTCTGCGGTTCCCCTGTCCTCAGTTGCTTCGTGGAGGGGTGTATCTTTAACACTCTCTTGTTGAAATTACTATCTGGGTGAGCGGCTAGAGGGTTGTTTGCGGATACGCTCAGATTCTGAGTTGCTTTAACCGGAACCTGGGCTTGGGGTGGAGGGCGTAGCAGGCCGGGGATGAGCTCCTGAACACTTGAAGCTTTGCCGGGTTGCTCAGGTGACTCTCTTGGATGTCCAATTTGCTGAGTTAGCGCACGGAGGGCATTCCACTCAGCAGACCAGGATTGTAGTATCTTTTTATGGTGTGCATGCAGTAAGCTTACTACAGCCTCAAGAAGTATGTTGGCGCCAGATGCCATCTTTAATAGGTGCTTGCGTAATTAAAAAAAACTCTCAATTCCCCTTCTATCAGAAGCATATAGCATGTACTGTACTAAATGATAATTGTCCAGTTATATAGAAACTGGTTTGGTAACCCAGTGACCTGGGGGGGTATTAGTGCGGAAGCCCCTACAGCACTAACAATCAGACAGGAGAGGCCTCTCGACCTCGTGGCTAATTGTAGTGGAGTATACTGAGGAGCATAGGCAGGTCCGAGAAATGTTGTAGATTCCTGAAACTCTCTTCACTAATTAAAGATTGTTTATCTTGGGTTCCTCAGTAAGAAAGGTAGAAATAAAAGTTGAAACAAGTTCTTAAATATAGCTTAAATGTAGATTAAATGCAGGAGCTCCCAACAAACACGTCCTGCCGCAACAGCTAAAGGCTCCGCCCCTCCCTTTTTGTTAGTGTATGTATATATATATATATATATATATATATATATATATATATATATATATATATATATATATATATGCGGCATGTGTATGTATGAACAGTGTAATAAACCTTTCCTCTCATACTTTAAGTAATTTGGAGACAAAGGTACTAGGTATGGGACTTGGCTTTGTACCCACTAGTTCCTTTAACCTGTTTAATACCTTGCTGGATGTGAACAGGTTTATCAGAAAGATCACCCTTAAAAAACACTTTTTGAATAAACTTGATAATACTGTTGATAATTCACCAGAGAATTTATTTTTACAGAGGACTAAACGTACAGAGATTGATGGTTTAGATTTTCCAGATCTATGTGGTTTATCAGTACTTGAGTCACTGAATAGTGACCCTGATAGGATTGATAATGCTGAGGTTTATTCATTCCCAAAATTAAAATGTAAAACTGATTTTTACTCCATACAAAGTAGGGGTCCAATAATTGAGACATTTCAAAAGAGAGTTGAAACAGACTTGACCAATCTGTATTACAAACTGGCTAAACCCAAGCACAATTTGTCCAGAACAGAGAGAGAAGCTTTGGAAAATTTGAACAAAAATGGTGATCTGGTCATAAGGGCAGCCGATAAAGGAGGTTCAGTGCTGGTAATGGACCGGGCTGCTTTTGTGGGTGAGGCCCTCAGACAACTCCATGATCCACAAAATTACAGGATTCTCAATAGTGAGCCTACCAGAAATTTTAAAAGCAAATTGAAGGACTTGGTGGATGATGGGGTATATGGGGGCTTCATTGTCAAAGAGACGAGTGATCACCTGCTGGTGGAAAATCCGATTACACCGGTTTTCAACCATCTTCCTAAAATTCATAAGTCCATAACAGGAAGACCCATAGTAAGTGGTATAGGGTCCTTATCAGAACACCTTTCGGAATGGCTAGATCTTATATTACAACCGATGGTGATGGACCTATGGAGCCACGTCAAGGACTCCACACATATTCTTAATTTAATCTCCAACATTACTTGGGATAAAGAATATAAATGGCTTACGGTTGACGTAAAGTCACTTTATTCATCAATTCCCCATGAGAAGGGCATACTGTTATTGCCTTTTATATGAGGAAATACTATGGAGACAACCAGGAATATTATGAATTTGTTTTGCAGGTAACTGAGTTTCTCTTACGGAACAATTACTTTGAGTTTGAGGGGGTTTTCTATCTCCAGATTTGCGGCACTGCGATGGGGGCAAAGTTTGCCCCCTCGTACGCCAACCTTTTCATGGGTTGGTGGGAGCAGCGCCGGATCTATGGAGATGGGAAACCCTTCGGCTCAAGGATTGGCCTGTACAAAAGGTTGACACCTTCTTAAACTACCTAAATACCAATGACTTGAATTTAAGCTTTACCCATGAATGGAATGCAGTCCAGATTAATTATCTGGACATGACTTTGTCAGGGAGTAATGGTAAGACAGTTTCCACTAGTGTGTACAGAAAACCCATTTCGGGGAACACACTTTTACATGCAAAAAGCAGCCATCCCAAAAATGTGTTTAAAGGGGTAGCCAAGGGTCAGTTTATTCATTTGAAAAGAAACTGCTCTGACCAGACCAAATACCAGCAACAGGCCACAGGACTTTCTACATGTTTAAAAGAGAGAGGCTATGATAAAAAGGTTATCAAGGAGGCATTTGATAAAGTAGAGAAATTAGATAGAGCAGACTTGTTGAAAGAGAACAAAGGGAAAATTGAACAGACACAGACTCAAGGCAAAGATAACATCTTATTTATAACAGACTACTCAGAACAATTTAATAGCATTTGTGAGATTGTAAGGAAACATATCCCTCTTTTGAGGGCAGATGATGGTCTAGCTAATCTCTCAGTTGGGCATTGCAAGTTTGCATACAAGAGAGGAAAAATAATAGGCAACATGATTGCCCCCACTAAACTGCCAAAAAGAGAGTCCTCCTGGCTAACCACACATGGAATGTTTCGCTGCCATAATAGAACAGGTGTAGCATGTGAAAAAGTAGATACAGGAGACAGTTTCAATTCAACCGTAACAGGACAGATATATAGAAAATACTCATGTTTGAATTGCAGGTCAACTTTTGTTGTGTATCTGATCACCTGCAAAGTTTGTGAAAAGCAGTATGTGGGCCTCACGACACGTGAGATAAGGTTCAGGATTAGGGAACACCTATCTAATATTAAAATTGGGACAGCAAGCACACCATTAGTGCAACACTTTGCACAGATACACAACAAAAGTACAGAGTCATTTAGATGGACTTGCATCGAGAAAGTTATCTTACCTGAAAGGGGAGGAGACCAAGAGGCTCTACTAGGTAAAAGAGAGGTGTTCTGGATTTTTAAGCTAAAAACCAGACATCCAAAGGGGTTAAATTCTGACTACAATTTGATACATTTTTGGCAATGATGGTCTAATAAGTTCCCCATATAATTACACATTACACTCCTCATGCTTAGAAATTTTTATATGCAGTATCCTATATAGCTAACAATTTATTTGTCCTAGCCACACATCTAGGTTTGGAGTACAATCTGTTACTAACTATGATATACTGTTACAGGTTGTTAGGTACATATTATATAAAAACTTCGTATAAATGTGAGAAAAAGGGCATTAGGTGATATGCTTAGTTTTTTATTGTCGGTTCGTTAGGTGAAGAAATGGTTAATTCAAAGTTACATGTGTTGTTAATTAATCTATTAGGTGTTAACCAATTGGAAGCAGCATTGTGTTTTAAATAGAATGTTTTAGTATGTGAAGCAAGCAGCTACGACTACAGCACCCGCCGAAACGCGTCAGCCTTTGCTTTAGATGCTGACTTCTTGTTGCAATTTGTATACAGTCTGTGCCACAGGCTTTTTATTAAATGTCCTAATAAATTTTGACTTTTTATATTTCACTCCCGGCTGGTGCTACTTATTCCGTTTGAATTGTAAGCAAAATATGGCCATATTGTGTGACTAAGATCACAATTTTATTTAAAAAGAATAGTTGTCTCTTGATGCTGTTTGCAGGCAATTTTTTGCAGCAGTTCAAAAAATATGTTGTGCTTTTGAAAATGGATGTGCGCCAATGTTAAAACAGTAGTACAAAATAACATTGGGTTACAATAGTAATGTGCAATCAAACGTACATGTATGAGATGCCTAATGCTCAACCAACTCCTGGTTCACACAAGAGACCTCTTTTGGGCCTCAATTAGAAATATATCAAGCTTAGGAGGTTACTGCTAACTGAAGAGACCGCTCTTGGGCCTCAATGACAAACCTCTTTTTATATTTAAGAGATGAACTGTGGTAACACGTCTAACTGGTATCTGATATTGAAGGGGTTACTTCCGCTAAAGTTGAAACTAGAACTGTGTATTCCTGCAAAGTATATCAATATAATGGTCTTTATGCGTAGTCTTTAGAGTGAATAGAAGTAGCAACTAAAGTATTATTTTAAGAAAAGTAAAAACCTTGTAACCTAACTTTTCTAGGGCTGTATGAAAGTTATGCTGCTAAATATACTAACATTACAGGTGCAAGGGCTAGTAGAAGTGTCAGATTAGGGCATGTCTCTGTTATTTAAGTCAAGGTAGTGGAATTGGAGCTTCAACAGGCATAGGTATAGAGGTGCAAAAATGTAGGTAGTTAGTTTTACAATGCCTCTAAAGGTAATAGATGTTTATATACTTATAGCATTAAATATGTGATATAATCTGACAGGTTAGAGCTGCTTTATCCAGCCAAGAGCAAGGAACTCGACAGAAAAAACAAATGCTATGAATGCCCATATTCCGCTATAAAGTTCCTGACCAACAGTAATGCGTTGCCAATTCCCAATTCAATGAACTAGCTGAACTGAACTGATCCAAGCCACACACTAGCACAGCAACGATGTATAGGGCTACATTATATATCAAGCTTGAGCGAGAAAAATAGACTGTACAGGAAAATGTTGCTAGCACTGAATGCTGGTCTACTAAGGTTTCATTTTAACTAGCATAAAACAGAGGAGGAAATTCAACAACAATTTAGCACAACAGCGAAAAAAAAAAAAAAAATATATAACTAAATAACGTTGTGCAATAAGCACAATGCACAATAGTCACCAGCCCAGTGAATTGTGTTAGAGGTCACTTAAGTAGCTAGGTAAAAGTTACAGAAGTAATATACTTACTGTGGGTATGGCAACCAAATAGTTAATGCAACAACTGAGGAATGGTAATAAAATGTAAAATGT
Source organism: Bombina bombina (assembly GCF_027579735.1). Classification (NCBI taxonomy): domain Eukaryota; kingdom Metazoa; phylum Chordata; class Amphibia; order Anura; family Bombinatoridae; genus Bombina; species Bombina bombina. The sequence continues at coordinate 71,829,982 of NC_069503.1, forward strand.
AAAATATAAAATGAAAATGTACTAAATAGAATGGTTATAAACAATGCAAAACAAAACAAAATAACCAATTATATATGTTACAACACTGACAGGTATATAGTGCAATAAGTCCAAGTCTTCTATTCACCTTTTTCCAACTTACATATATATATATATATATATTTTACATATGAATGTCTCCTTTTAACAATAGATAGTGGTTAATCAGCAGCATATAGAAATTAGGCAGGGAATAGGTTAACACAGCACTTCAGCTTGAACATTGAAAATGTGTAATTATGTTTTAACCAATCACAAACAACATTGTCTTTTAAATGATTAGCACTGATGCACTCAATCAAGCTATGATTACGGCACCCAGCCGAAACATGTCAGCTTGAGTACACAGTGCTCTATGTTCTCTTGCTGTATAGTACCCCTCCAGGGACTTTTTAATGGAAATATAATAAAGACGTTTTAAATTACCTATTCTGACCTGAGGATCGAATCTTTTCTTCACTATTTGTGTATATATATATATATATATATATATATATATATATATATATATATATATATATATATAGACATAAACTTTAACTGGAGCCGTCTGACTCATGTCCCTTATTAAGATAGCAAAAGTTTTAGCATTCATAGGCCTAGATTTGGAGTTCGGCGGTAGCCGTCAAAACCAGCGTTAGAGGCTCCTAACGCTGGTTTTGGCCGCCCGCTGGTATTTGGAGTCAGTGATTAAAGGGTCTAACGCTCACTTTTCAGCCGCGACTTTTCCATACCGCAGATCCCCCTACGCCATTTGCGTAGCCTATCTTTTCAATGGGATCTTTCTAACGCTGGTATTTAGAGTCGTTTCTGAAGTGAGCGTTAGAGCTCTAACGACAAAATTCCAGCCGCCTGAAAATAGCAGGAGTTAAGAGCTTTCTGGCTAACGCCGGTTCATAAAGCTCTTAACTACTGTACCCTAAAGTACACTAACACCCATAAACTACCTATGTACCCCTAAACCGAGGTCCCCCCACATCGCCGCCACTCTATTTAAATTTTTAACCCCTAATCTGCCGACAGCCACCTACGTTATACTTATGTACCCCTAATCTGCTGCCCCTAACCCCGCCGACCCCTATATTATATTTCTTAACCCCTAACTTGCCCCCCACAACGTCGCCGCAAGCTACTTAAAATAATTAACCCCTAATCTTCCGACCGCAAATCGCCGCCACCTACGTTATCCCTATGTACCCCTAATCTGCTACCCCTAACATCGCCGACCCCTATATTATATTTATTAACCCCTAATCTGCCCCCCTCAACGTCGCCGACACCTGCCTACACTTATTAACCCCTAATCTGCCGAGCGGACCTGAGCGCTACTATAATAAAGTTATTAACCCCTAATCCGCCTCACTAACCCTATCATAAATAGTATTAACCCCTAATCTGCCCTCCCTAACATCGCCGACACCTAACTTCAATTATTAACCCCTAATATGCCGACCGGAGCTCACCGCTATTCTAATAAATGTATTAACCCCTAAAGCTAAGTCTAACCCTAACACTAACACCCCCCTAAGTTAAATATAATTTAAATCTAACGAAATAAATTAACTCTTATTAAATAAATTATTCCTATTTAAAGCTAAATACTTACCTGTAAAATAAATCCTAATATAGCTACAATATAAATTATAATTATATTATAGCTATTTTAGGATTAATATTTATTTTACAGGCAACTTTGTAATTATTTTAACCAGGTACAATAGCTATTAAATAGTTAAGAACTATTTAATAGTTACCTAGTTAAAATAATAACAAATTTACCTGTAAAATAAATCCTAACCTAAGTTATAATTAAAACTAACACTACCCTATCAATAAAATAATTAAATAAACTACCTACAATTACCTACAATTAACCTAACACTACACTATCAATAAATTAATTAAACACAATTCCTACAAATAAATACAATTAAATAAACTATCTAAAGTACAAAAAATAAAAAAGAACTAAGTTACAGAAAATAAAAAAATATTTACAAACATAAGAAAAATATTACAACAATTTTAAACTAATTACACCTACTCTAAGCCCCCTAATAAAATAACAAAGCCCCCCAAAATAAAAAATTCCCTACCCTATTCTAAATTAAAAAAGTTACAAGCTCTTTTACCTTACCAGCCCTGAACAGGGCCCTTTGCGGGGCATGCCCCAAGAATTTCAGCTCTTTTGCCTGTAAAAAAAAACATACAATACCCCCCCCCCCAACATTACAACCCACCACCCACATACCCCTAATCTAACCCAAACCCCCCTTAAATAAACCTAACACTAATCCCCTGAAGATCTTCCTACCTTGTCTTCACCATACCAGGTTCACCGATCCGTCCTGGCTCCAACATCTTCATCCAACCCAAGCGGGGGTTGGCGATCCATAATCCGGTCCAGAAGAGGCTCCAAAGTCTTCCTCCTATCCGGCAAGAAGAGGACATCCGGACCGGCAAACATCTTCTCCAAGCGGCATCTTCGATCTTCTTCCATCCGGAGCGAAGCGGCAGGATCCTGAAGACATCCAGCGCGGAACATCCATCCGGACCGACGACTGAACGATGAATGACTGTTCCTTTAAGGGACGTCATCCAAGATGGCGTCCCTCGAATTCCGATTGGCTGATAGGATTCTATCAGCCAATCGGAATTAAGGTAGGAATTTTCTGATTGGCTGATGGAATCAGCCAATCAGAATCAAGTTCAATCCGATTGGCTGATCCAATCAGCCAATCAGATTGAGCTCGCATTCTATTGGCTGTTCCGATCAGCCAATAGAATGCGAGCTCAATCTGATTGGCTGATTGGATCGGCCAATCGGATTGAACTAGATTCTGATTGGCTGATTCCATCAGCCAATCAGAAAATTCCTACCTTAATTCCGATTGGCTGATAGAATCCTATCAGCCAATCGGAATTCGAGGGACGCCATCTTGGATGACGTCCCTTAAAGGAACAGTCATTCGTCGTTCAGTCGTCGGTCCGGATGGATGTTCCGCGCTGGATGTCTTCAGGATCCTGCCGCTTCGCTCCGGATGGAAGAAGATCGAAGATGCCGCTTGGAGAAGATGTTTGCCGGTCCGGATGTCCTCTTCTTGCCGGATAGGAGGAAGACTTTGGAGCCTCTTCTGGACCGGATTATGGATCGCCAACCCCCGCTTGGGTTGGATGAAGATGTTGGAGCCAGGACGGATCGGTGAACCTGGTATGGTGAAGACAAGGTAGGAAGATCTTCAGGGGCTTAGTGTTAGGTTTCTTTAAGGGGGTTTGGGTTAGATTAGGGGTATGTGGGTGGTGGGTTGTAATGTTGGGGGGGGTATTGTATGTTTTTTTTTACAGGCAAAAGAGCTGAAATTCTTGGGGCATGCCCCGCAAAGGGCCCTGTTCAGGGCTGGTAAGGTAAAAGAGCTTGTAACTTTTTTAATTTAGAATAGGGTAGGGAATTTTTTATTTTGGGGGGCTTTGTTATTTTATTAGGGGGCTTAGAGTAGGTGTAATTAGTTTAAAATTGTTGTAATATTTTTCTTATGTTTGTAAATATTTTTTTATTTTCTGTAACTTAGTTCTTTTTTATTTTTTGTACTTTAGCTAGTTTATTTAATTGTATTTATTTGTAGGAATTGTGTTTAATTAATTTATTGATAGTGTAGTGTTAGGTTAATTGTAGGTAATTGTAGGTAGTTTATTTAATTATTTTATTGATAGGGTAGTGTTAGGTTTAATTATAACTTAGGTTAGGATTTATTTTACAGGTAAATTTGTTATTATTTTAACTAGGTAACTATTAAATAGTTCTTAACTATTTAATAGCTATTGTACCTGGTTAAAATAATTACAAAGTTGCCTGTAAAATAAATATTAATCCTAAAATAGCTATAATATAATTATAATTTATATTGTAGCTATATTAGGATTTATTTTACAGGTAAGTATTTAGCTTTAAATAGGAATAATTTATTTAATAAGAGTTAATTTATTTCGTTAGATTTAAATTATATTTAACTTAGGGGGGTGTTAGTGTTAGGGTTAGACTTAGCTTTAGGGGTTAATACATTTATTAGAATAGCGGTGAGCTCCGGTCGGCAGATTAGGGGTTAATAATTGAAGTTAGGTGTCGGCGATGTTAGGGAGGGCAGATTAGGGGTTAATACTATTTATGATAGGGTTAGTGAGGCGGATTAGGGGTTAATACATTTATTATAGTAGCGCTCAGGTCCGCTCGGCAGATTAGGGGTTAATAAGTGTAGGCAGGTGTCGGCGACGTTGTGGGGGGCAGGTTAGGGGTTAATAAATATAATATAGGGGTCGGTGGTGTTAGGGGTAGCAGATTAGGGGTACATAGGGATAACGTAGGTGGCGGCGGTTTACGGAGCGGCAGATTAGGGGTTTAAAAAAATATGCAGGGGTCAGCGATAGCGGGGGCGGCAGATTAGGGGTTAATAAGTGTAAGGTTAGGGGTGTTTAGACTCGGGGTACATGTTAGGGTGTTAGGTGCAGACGTAGGAAGTGTTTCCCCATAGGAAACAATGGGGCTGCGTTAGGAGCTGAACGCTGCTTTTTTGCAGGTGTTAGGTTTTTTTTCAGCTCAAACAGCCCCATTGTTTCCTATGGGGGAATCGTGCACGAGCACGTTTTTGAGGCCGGCCGCGTCCGTAAGCAACTCTGGTATCGAGAGTTGCATTTGCGGTAAAAATGCTCTACGCTCCTTTTTTGGAGCCTAACGCAGCATTTGATTAAACTCTCGATACCAGAGTTAAATTTATGGTGCGGCCAGAAAAAAGCCCGCGGAGCGTTAACAGCCCTTTTACCGCCGAACTCCAAATCTAGGCCATAATGTGTATGTCTCAACCGACTCCGCATCTCTGAGTCAATCTGGTATCCACAAAATGTGTCTTCAAGGGCCGACTCACCACCCGTTGTCCAGCCGACCCCTCTACACTGCAGAAGTTCAACACAATCCCGCAGGTCCGTTTGAAAGAATGATCCCTCCGCAAACCACCCAACACTAAGGAGGTATAAGCGTCTCTCACTGTGGGCTCTCTCTCAGGATCCGGATCAACTCCCGGGGTGAGGCCATACACAGCCATCTGGCCAGCATTCTCCAGTGTGTACCATCTGTGACGCTGCAGGGCAAAAGCCGATCCCATCTCATGTAAAGCGAACCCTACGGGGCTCTCTCTCCTGGCCACCATCCTCTGCTCCGTAACAGTGGACTGCTCGACCAAGGGCCGCAGCTCTGCAGGACCATCGGTCCCCCAGTCCTCATGCCTCTCGAACAGCTTGGCATTGTCTCTAAAGTTCAGGGGATGGTGAGTCGCCTTCAGGTCAAGGGATATGACACCCGCACCTACTCTGGCATCAGTCTGCGGTTCCCCTGTCCTCAGTTGCTTCGTGGAGGGGTGTATCTTTAACACTCTCTTGTTGAAATTACTATCTGGGTGAGCGGCTAGAGGGTTGTTTGCGGATACGCTCAGATTCTGAGTTGCTTTAACCGGAACCTGGGCTTGGGGTGGAGGGCGTAGCAGGCCGGGGATGAGCTCCTGAACACTTGAAGCTTTGCCGGGTTGCTCAGGTGACTCTCTTGGATGTCCAATTTGCTGAGTTAGCGCACGGAGGGCATTCCACTCAGCAGACCAGGATTGTAGTATCTTTTCATGGTGCGCATGCAGTAAGCTTACTACAGCCTCAAGAAGTATGTTGGCGCCAGATGCCATCTTTAATAGGTGCTTGCGTAATTAAAAAAAACTCTCAATTCCCCTTCTATCAGAAGCATATAGCATGTACTGTACTAAATGATAATTGTCCAGTTATATAGAAACTGGTTTGGTAACCCAGTGACCTGGGGGGGTATTAGTGCGGAAGCCCCTACAGCCCTAACAGTCAGACAGGAGAGGCCTCTCGACCTCATGGCTAATTGTAGTGGAGTATACTGAGGAGCATAGGCAGGTCCGAGAAATGTCGTAGATTCCTGAAACTCTCTTCACTAATTAAAGATTGTTTATCTTGGGTTCCTCAGTAAGAAAGGTAGAAATAAAAGTTGAAACAAGTTCTTAAATATAGCTTAAATGTAGATTAAATGCAGGAGCTCCCAACAAACACGTCCTGCCGCAACAGCTAAAGGCTCCGCCCCTCCGCCAATACCTTTTTGTTAGTGTATGTATATATATATATATATATATATATATATAGGCGGCATGTGTATGTACGTATTCCTATGTTAAAGCCCTTTGCCTGCTTTTTTTCTAACACCTGAGACCTCAGATTTTTGAGCCATTATAGCTTTTTTGTATTTTTTTAGAATAAGTTTTTATAAGATAGTGTTATAAGTGTAGCTGTACTGTATTTTTGATGTGTTTTGTGACACTGTTTTGTTTTGTGAAACAGTTAACCCACCACGTCTATTCTGGCCTTACAAGTTTTGTTGTTTGTTTAAGAATATTCTATGGCTGTAAACTTATCTGACTGTACAACCCAGAATTAGCACTTGTTATATAAAACCCATTATTGAAACTAATTTCTCATTAAAAAAAAGAAACCTCACTGATTTGCTGCACAAAAATCATCAGATTCATAAAGATTTTCAGCCGCCTCTTATCTGAGAGAGTAGTGAGATCAGCTTTATTATAATTAATGCAGCTGTTTGTATCTCACAACTGTTTACTCCTCAAAGCATAGAACCAATTTTACTGTGGAGGATTTCAGCATCACAAAAAAAAAAAAAATCTACTGAAAACTAAAAAACATCTGCAGAGGCAAATATGGTTCTATCCAGCAAAAATACTTTAAAGCTTAAAGGGAACCACAACACCTTCTGGAAATGTTTTAAACTAACTTTTTCTGATTATCCAAAATAAACCGACTGTAGGGCTGTATGCAGTCTTTATCTTACTGCATTCTGTTGTAGATAAAAGCTTTACAATTTAAACATTGATCTGCAGCATTGGATGTGCTATGCAAGCTGCCATCTTTCTTCCCCCTGTGCCAACCTCTCCCCCTCACACTTCCTTCCCTGCTCGTGCTATTTATAAACATAACAGTGCCTGAAGCCGTTCTTGTCAGACACTGCAGGGCTCACTATGATTTAGCAATAGCTGGTGCCGTGTGCATCACGTGACACAGTGTTGTGGAACGCACATTACAAGATGGCAGCTTGCATAGCACATCCAATGCTGCAGATCAATGTTTAAATTGTAAAGCTTTTATCTACAACAGAATACAGTAAGATAAAGACTGCATACAGCATTGTTTTTATTAGAAAAAGTTAGTTTAGAATATGTCAAGCAGGTGTTGTGGTTCCCTTTAAGAGCCTGAAGTTATCTTTAGCAATCAGGTATCTGAGTATTTAATACAATTTATAGCAATGTCTTTTGTTTGTCATGACCAACATAGAGTCCACGCTCCCAGACATTTTAACTGAATTATCCGAATATGGTAAGGTCTCAAACTTCCACCTTAATGTCACCAAGTCGGAACTTCTAAATATAACAACCCCCGTCCCAATTATCTCCCAATTGGAGAATACACTACACATTAGCGTAGCCAGAAAGAAAATTAAATACTTAGGGATCAACCTCACAAGTAACGACAACGACCTATATCAATTTAATAACTACCAGACACTTAGAACAGAAATAACGCGAGACCTCCAGTCATGGAATAATAAGCCTATATCTTGGTTAGGGAGACTGAGTATAATTAAGATGAATATCCCCCCATGAGTGCTATACCTTTTACAGACCTTGCCCATTCCCCTACCATCCTCTTACCTGACTTTGTTGCAAAGAACAATAGACAACTATATTTGGAGGGGGAGGAGGAGCAGAATAAACAAGCAGACATTACACTTACCAAAATATCGGGGCGGACTGGGTCTTCCACAACTCCAATTATACCGTAGAGCGATATTCCTGCATCATATTATAGACTGGAGCCACAATTCTGCCCAGAAGGCCTGGGTCCACCTAGACAATCAAATATTCACCAAAGGAAGCACAGCCACATTGGCATGGTTAGAATCAGCCCCAAGGTGTTCATGACTCTCATAGGATGTCTCCTTGATCCTGTTTTTAAGCTATTTGAATAAACGCTACATTTTATTTTTACCCGCTGGTTTTCTCTCTCCTTGTTTATTGGTATATGGTTAGAACCACGCCACAGACCAGCCATATTGAAACACTACCTCATTGCTCATGAAACATTACGGGTATGGTACAGGGTGACCCTGATCACTAGTCATATCTCTTCGAGATATTCACCACTCACCCCTATTAGGGAACACCCAGCAATTCCGCTGACTCATGTCGGAATAGCCAGCAGACACCCATACTGCCTGAGAGAGGGGGTTCTCGGCTTTGCACTGGAGGAGGGCAATATAGCACCACTGACATCACTACAGAGGTGGGACAAGGTCCTTTTTTCAACGTGCTTCTCGCGTTCGCAAATTAAACACTTTATTACAACACATAAATATAAAAGCGACATGAACAGAGACTTGACTCCTTTCGAACACCTGTGCATACAACAGACACCTCCCTGTCATACAATATAACTTCTCTATAAATTGCTACTGGTGGTTGATGAGGAAACACTACCATCCTATGCTAAGGCATGGGACAGGGAGATGGTGACGGACACACCTATTTCTGAGTGGAGGAGGGCATTTCAGATTGCAGCTAAGGCATCGTCTTCCGCTGTAATTCAGGAAATGCATTTTAAACTACTTAGCAGGTGGTACCTTACCCCAGCTCGGTTATACAAGTCTTACCCACTCATCCCCAAGTCATGTTGGAGAGGGTGTGGACAGGAAGGGACGATGCACCATATTTGGTGGACCTGTCCAGTTATAGCTGCTTATTGGGAGAGCGTTTTTACCGCAATGTCAAAAATTATAGGAGTGAACTTGGCTCCGCGAATGGGCACGTTGTTACTTCTACACATCTCAAAGATACAAAATAAAGTCTCAAAATCTCTCCTTTTGATGATGATAAATGGAGCCAAGAAACTCATTCCGGTACGTTGGAGGTCAATAACTCCCCCTACAATAACTGACTGGTACACATTTAGATGGATGAACTCCTCTCATTGGAGAGATATCATTACATGAAAACAGATAAGCTGGACATGCACTGCCTCATGTTGGATATAGATTCTCACACAACATAGACACAGCAGACCATGACGCAACAGACCATACCAGAGACAAGACAGTTAATCGGGACTCACGGAGTGTCGCCCCTCCCCAAACATCCTGATATTCACAAATTACCTGGTGAAGATAGTCCACCTTGTACTTGGGCCCTTGTATATTACCTATTAATAGCTTAGGTTACCCATTGTTTTCCTTACTCACCCCCACCTTCCACTCCCCTTTTCCTTCCCTCCCTCCCTTTCCCCCCCTCCTCTTTATTCTTTTCTCCCTTTCCGCTATCTACTCTATTCTATTAACTATCTTTAATTCTTTATTCTCACTTCTTGATATGCATCTAAGGAAGTTTTTTTTTTTCCATTTTTGCTAATCCATGCAATCATTTTTTTTAGAAACTGTTGATCTTGTATTTTTTGTCTGTTATAAATAGTATTTGATGGTCATTACTGTATCTTTGGACCATATGTCTTAATCTTTCTCACGAAATGCAAATGACAAAATTATTGCCTGATAATTAGGAGAGTCCTTCTGTTCAATGGACTACACCCTTACTTGCCAACTGGAAGTCAGGAAGATACTCTGTATAATTGTTTGATGCATGGCTTTTATTTTTTCTATGTTGTAAATTTTGAAACTTTCAATAAAAATTATGACATAATTTTTTTTTTTATAGCAATGTCATACAGAGTTGCAAACACTGCTGCACAGAGTGCTAAAGATACGTGCACGCTCCTCAGCTTATATCAGCCTACCTATGTTTACTCTTTAATAAAGGATACCAATAAAACAAAAAAATACATAAATAAATTAGAAAGTTAGGTAAAATTGCATGCTCTAACTGAATTATCAGCGTTGAACTTTGAGTGTCAGGTTTGCCTTCTGTCTTTAATGATGTATTCCTAATTATTCTGTGATATTGTATTTTTACTTAAACAAAAAAAATGCTGGTCTGGAATCTAATATTCTTTTATTTTGTTGTAAAAATGTTGTATATTAATATATAGTGAAAAGGAGCATTACATAATAAATGCAAACAATCGGCTAGATTACGAGTTTTGCGGTATCAGTGAAAAAGCAGTGTCAAGGCTTTTTTTCACTACCGCTGGTATTACGAGTCTTGCAGGTTTAGCTGCACCGCACACTTTGTTGGCCGTAATGCAACTTAACTACAGCAGCTTTCAAAAAGTCCTTTTTCAATGAGACTTCCATAGCGCCGGTATTATGAGTCTGCCTGGGAGGCCAAAAAGTGAGCGGTACAGCCTATAACTACAAGATCGATACCGTAAACTGAAAGTCAGTAGTTATGAGTTTTACGCTACAAAGCTGTACCATAAAACTCATAACTAAAGTGCTAAAAAGTACACTAACACCCATAAACGACCTATTAACCCCTAAACCAAGGCCCTCCCGCATCGCAAACACTGAAATAAAATTATTAACCCCTAATCTGCCGCTCCGGACATTGCCGCCACTAGAATAAACATATTAACCCCTAAACCGCCACACTCCCGCATCGCAAACACTAGTTAAACATTATTAACCCCTATTCTTCTGCCCCCAACATTGCCGCCACTATACTAAAGTTATTAACCCCTAAACCGAACCCTAAGTCTAACCCTAACACCCACTAACTTTAATGTAATTAAAATAAATCTAAATAAAACCTACTATTAATAACTAAATAATACCTATTTAAAACTAAATACTTACCTATAAAATAAACCCTAAGCTAGCTACAATATAACTAATAGTTACATTGTATCTACTTTAGGTTTTATTTTTATTTCACAGGTAAGTTTGTATTTATTTTAACTAAGTAGAATAGTTACTAAATAGTTATTAACTATTTACCAACTACCTAGCTAAAATAAATACAAATTTACCTGTAAAATAAAGCCTAACCTGAGTTACACTAACACCTAACACTAAAATTACATAAATTACATAAATTAAATACAATTAACTAAATAAAAAAATAAAAAACACTAAATTACACAAAATAAAAAAAGAAATTATCAGATATTTAAACTAATTACACCTAATCTAATAGCCCTATCAAAATAAAAAAAGCCCCCCAAAATAAAAAAAACCTAGCCTAAACTAAACTAAACTACCACAGGTAAGTTTGTATTTATTTTAACTAAGTAGAATAGTTACTAAATAGTTATTAACTATTTACTAACTACCTAGCTAAAATAAATACAAATTTACCTGTAAAATAAAGCCTAACCTGAGTTACACTAACACCTAACACTAAAATTACATAAATTACATAAATTAAATACAATTAACTAAATAAAAAAATAAAAAACACTAAATTACACAAAATAAAAAAAGAAATTATCAGATATTTAAACTAATTACACCTAATCTAATAGCCCTATCAAAATAAAAAAAGCCCCCCAAAATAAAAAAAAACCTAGCCTAAACTACCACAGGTAAGTTTGTATTTATTTTAACTAAGTAGAATAGTTACTAAATAGTTAACTATTTACTAACTACCTAGCTAAAATAAATACAAATTTACCTGTAAAATAAAACCTAACCTGAGTTACACTAACACTACACTTAAATAAATTACATAAATTAAATACAATTAACTAAATAAAAAATAAAAAAAAACACTAAATTACACAAAATAAAAAAAGAAATGATCAGATATTTAAAATAATTACACCAAATCTAATAGCACTATCAAAATAAAAAAGGCCCCCCAAAATAAAAAAGACCCTAGCCTAAACTAAACTACCAATAGCCCTTAAAAGGGCCTTGCCCCAAAGAAATACAAACAACCCCCCAACTGTAAAACCCACCACCCACACAACCAACCCCCCAAATAAAATCCTAACTAAAAAACCTAAGCTCCCCATTGCCCTGAAAATGGCATTTGGATGGGCATTGCCCTTAAAAGGGCATTTAGCTCTTTTTCAGCCCAAATCCTAATCTAAAAATAAAACCCACCCAATAAAGCCTTAAAAAAGCCCAACACTAACCCCCGAAGATCCACTTACAGTTTTTGAAGACCCGACATCCATCCTCAACGAAGCTGGCAGAAGTCCTCAACGAAGCGGCAGAAGTCTTTATCCAAACGGGCAGAAGTCTTCATCCAGACAGCATCTTCTATCTTCATCCATCCGGCACAGAGCAGATCCATCTTCAAGACATCCGGCACGGAGCATCCACTTTAATCGACGTCTTCTTGAACAATGAATTCTCCTTTAAATGATGTCATCCAAGATGGCATCCCTTAGAATTCTATCAGCCAATTGGAATTTATCAGCCAATCGGAATTAACGGTGAAAAAATCCTATTGGCTGATTGCCAATAGGATTGAGCTTGCATTCTATTAGCTGTTCCAATCAGCGATGTCGGGGGCGGCAGATTAGGGGTTAATAAGTATAATGTAGGTGTCGGGGGTGTCAGATTAGGGGTTAATAAGTGTACTGTAGGTGTCGGCGATGTCTGGGGCGGCAGATTAGGGGTGTTTAGACTCGGGGGTTTATGTTAGGGTGTTAGGTGTAAACATAAAAATGTATTTACCCATAGGAATCAATGGGGCTGCGTTATGGAGCTTTACGCTCCTTTATTGCAGGTGTTAGGCTTTTTTTCAGCCGGCTCTCCCCATTGATGTCTATGGGGAAATCGTGCATGAGCACGTAAAACCAGCTTACCGCAGCGCTGGTATTGGAGTGCGGTATGGAGCTCAATTTTGCTCTACGCTCACTTCTTTCCTGCAAACGCCGGGTTTTTGCAAATCTGTAATACCAGCACTGTAGGTAAGTGAGTGGTGACAATAACTTGCAAGTTAGTACCGAGCAGCTCTTACCGCAAAACTCGTAATCTAACCGATTGTGTAACTTATGCTGTATCCAATCAACATTATTCTACCTTAACTAATACAGATCCACCTCCTAAGTGACATCATCCTCTTATTTAAACATGCTCTCATTTCATTACATTGCTTGATCAATCAATCAATCTGTTTGTGTTACTGATATTGTGTCTTATTATATAAAATCAGTTTCCCCTCAGTAATTCCTCTGGTATATAACATGTACAATGCTAAGCATATATTGCTATAAGAAAAGGTTTATCCATATGATGTGCACATTAAATATATCTCCCAGATGACAATCATTGTAGTGGCTTTTGTAACTGGGAATTAGAAACTATTGTTTACAGTAGGATCCTTTCTTGACTCTTCTATTTAGAGAGTTTGTTCTCTTTAGGATGCTTTAAATAAATGTTTCTACCCTGTTTATAAAGTTTCTTTGTGTGTAAATATTTGGTGATTTGTGATACCTAACTTGCATAGAAACCTTTTTCCAGCTTCTAAACACGGTAAAGGTTTTTCTTTTGTGTGACTCCTTTCATGAGATTTCAGATGACTCTTATGTGTAAAACATTTCCCACACTCTGCACATGTAAAAGGTTTTTCCCCTGTGTGACTCCTTTCATGAGTTTTCAGACTACTCTTTAGTGTAAATCCATTTCCACACTCTGCACATGTAAAAGGTTTTTCCCCTGTGTGAATAACCTGGTGTCTTCGGAAAGCTGACTTGTCTGCAAACATTTTCCCACATTCTGTGCAAACGAAAGGTTTTTCTCCTGTGTGAATCCTTTTGTGGGTTGATAGATGGAACTTTTGTGAAAACTGTACTCCACACTCTGTACATGTGAAAGGCTTTTCTCCTGTGTGAATCATTTCATGATTTTTCAGACTAATTATTTGTGTAAAACATTTTCCACACTCTGTACATGTGAACGGCTTTTCTCCTGTGTGAATCCTTTCATGATTTTTCAGACTAATTAGTTGTGTAAAACTTTTTCCACACTCTGTACATGTGAAAGGCTTTTCTCCTGTGTGAATCCTTTTGTGGGTTAATAGATGGGACTTTTGTGAAAACTGTACTCCACACTCTGTACATGTGAAAGGCTTTTCTCCTGTGTGAATCATTTCATGATTTTTCAGACTAATTATTTGTGTAAAACATTTTCCACACTCTGTACATGTGAACGGCTTTTCTCCTGTGTGAATCCTTTCATGATTTTTCAGACTAATTAGTTGTGTAAAACTTTTTCCACACTCTGTACATGTGAAAGGCTTTTCTCCTGTGTGAATCCTTTCATGAGATTTCAGACCACTCTTTGGTGTAAAACTTTTTCCACACTCTGTACATGTGAATGGCTTTTTTTCTGTGTGACTCCTTTCATGAGTTTTCAGATGGCTCTTATGTGTAAAACATTTTCCGCACTCTTTACATGTGAGAGATTTATCTCCTGTGTGAATTCTTTCATGAGTTTTCAGACTACTCTTTAGTGTAAATCCATTTCCACACTCTGCACATGTAAAAGGTTTTTCCCCTGTGTGAATAACCTGGTGTCTTCGGAAAGCTGACTTGTCTGCAAACATTTTCCCACATTCTGTACAAACGAAAGGTTTTTCTCCTGTGTGAATCCTTTTGTGAGTTAAGAGATAGGACTTTTGTGAAAACTGTACTCCACACTCTGTACATGTGAAAGGCTTTTCTCCTGTGTGAATCATTTCATGAGTTTTCAGACTAATTATTTGTGTAAAACATTTTCCACACTCTGTACATGTGAACGGCTTTTCTCCTGTGTGAATCCTTTTGTGGGTTAATAGATGGGACTTTTGTGAAAACTGTACTCCACACTCTGTACATGTGAAAGGCTTTTCTCCTGTGTGAATCCTTTCATGATTTTTCAGAATAATTAGTTGTGTAAAACTTTTTCCACACTCTGTACATGTGAAAGGCTTTTCTCCTGTGTGAATCCTTTCATGAGATTTCAGACCACTCTTTAGTGTAAAACTTTTTCCACATTCTGTACATGTGAACGGCTTTTCTCCTGTGTGACGCCTTTCATGAGTTTTCAGACTAATTATTTGTGTAAAACATTTTCCACACTCTTTACATGTGAAAGGCTTTTCTCCTGTGTGAATCCTCTCATGAATTTTCAGTTTACACTTTTGTGTAAAACTTTTCCCACATTCTGTACATGTAAAATGTTTTTCTCCTGTGTGAATCCTTTTGTGGGTTAAGAGATGGGATTTTCGTGATAACTGGACTCCACACTCTGTACAACTGAATGGTTTCTCCCCTGTGTGGGTCCTCTCATGAGCTATAAGACTTGTCATTTGTATAAAACATTTGCTGCACTCTGTACATTTGTGAGGCTTCTCACCAGTGTGGATTTTGTGGTGTTTTAAGAGATTTGACTTCAATTTGAAGATTTTCCCACATTCTGTACATTTTAATGGTTTCTCCTTTGTATGAATCATTTGGTTAGACTGTAGACTTTTACCTTCTTTAAAATGATTTGAGAGCTCTGGGATAATCATTTCACTAGATAAGGCATAAATGTTGTCCTCTTGTTTGATGACTAAATTACTGTCTGTACATAATGACTGCTGCCCAGTTCCTGACAATTCACCATCTCCTTTAAATATCTGCTGTAAATTCCCCAATGTTTGTGAATAGTCATTAGTATCTAAGACTTTTTGAGTTTGTGGTATCAAACTGATGCTTCCTCTAGTGAAGGATGGATATGAACTATTCAAGTGTTTGTCTCCATAAAAAGAAAAGGAAAAAAGAGAATTAGACTGTTTATTCTAAATAATATAATCCATTTTATTAAAAAAAACATATTATTAATTTATACTCAATAAAATGTATCTTGTTTTGTGTTTTTAAATGTATTTGCCTGTAAATCACAAATTTTAATAAAATGGAAGACAAAGAAAACAAATTTGTCTATTTCATAATAAACTAGATCATTTATGATAAAAAGTTATAGGTCCACATTAAATAAGGTGCAAGCAGCTAATGTTCTTGGCTAGGGAACAAGTACATCTGTATTCTGGGCAACATAGGTGTCTACTACCAACCTCATTTAACGTTGCACAAGCAAATGCACATAAAAGCCTGCCCGCTCTTGCTCAACCAGTTGGGTGAGAACATGATGTCTTAATCATCACAGACTAATAATCAGAGTGATATTTTATGAGAGGCTAAGGAGTAGTGATCTTATGATACTTCTCAGATTGTGATTGCGGTTGTTTGATTTATATAAACAACTGAAAACTGTATTACTTTTAATAATACTCACTGTAAAACTAAGCACACAAATCAGTGGCAGTTCTGGAGTGGGGAACACTTATTGGGGAGGTGTGGGTGATCCACACATGGGAACAAGGTAGGCATAAGTGTAGTTATGGGTGTCCATGAGCGAGGTCAGGGCAGGGGAAGGTGGAGTTGAAGGGGTTCTGAGTACTGAACCAGGTCTGGGGGTGAGGTTAGGCAGTTAATGGACATGATCTGTCTAAAAAGAATAGAGACGGGAGTAGGATTTTGACCCTCCTCTCCAGCCTAATGGGGGTTGCTCCTTCCCTAGAACCCTCACTGACACAACTGTTATTAAAAGATGCAGATATAAATATAATAGTTTATATTTGTTTAATGAGTGATCTATTCTATTTTCCCTGTAATTAAAGTCAGCATAATATCTATTTTACTCACCTAACACATATGAGTTCATGCTGATAACAGGCTCCAATGTCTGTGCTCAGGAAGAAGGTTCCCTTATTCACTCCAGTTACATCAATACCTGATATCTCTCAGTGCTCTGGTCGTGTCTGTAAAAAGTATATTAAATGGTTTAGACAGATAATAATAACTAATGGTTCTGATTAACTGTACGTATGGTATAATTAAAGGCACACATAACAATTCATGTGATACAGATCAGCTGATTAGGTTATTACATATGTGCTGTTGATTCACCACAAGCATTTAGTACAGTTAAAGGGACAGTCTACACCAGAATTTTTATTGTTTTAAAAGATAGATAATCCCTTTATTACCCATACAATATAAGCTCAGGAGTAGACAATCTATTTATGAGTATGACATACCACAACCTTACAAATATATTATTATTATGTTTTTTCTAACATTTAAATTAAAGAGCAGCACTTAGACATGAACAATATTTTCTCCAGAAAAGAAATGTTGAAGAAGAGTTGTTCAAATGTAAGTTAAATCTAATACTACAGTATTGGCATTATACTGCCTATTAATCCTCTCTGTCAGACATTTTGTAATTGTCATGTGCTCCACCCCCAGTCCTTTAAATTCTCTTGGTCTGTACCGAGTTGTCTTAAATCACACAACTAGAGGGTATGTGAGAGATAGGCACTAAAATGTTTATTTTCAATTGTTATCTATGACAGAGATAAAAAAGGAAACCTTTGTGTTTACATAGAGTGATAACATAATTAGATATGTTCTCTAGCAAGCTCAGCCAATTTAAAAGGATAATAAAATACAGAACAAAATTAACAAATGCATACTAACAATGAGTTGAATTGAAATACCGGAAGGGGCGGAGACACGTGAGATAGCAGCGTGTTGCGACTCTGTTGGGAAAGAGTCAAGCCGCAAGAACCAGCAAGCAGCAGATCCAGTCCTTGGGGCCATTCTTTTCTTTTGCCGGCCCACGGATACTAGAGTTCCTATACTGGGACTCATCTGCTCGATACACGGTCTATACCTCAGGTGTATGGAGGCTCGTCACCTGGGCCTACTGAGCAACATCGGATGCGACGCCGGAGGTGGGCGTGCGCTCACTGTTACCACAGCACTTTGGAGCTGTACCTAGCCTGCAAGAGCCATGACGATAGAGATACTGAGGTGATCGTCCGCACAGCGTTTACATAACGCAACAAGCCACTTACCGAGAGGAATCCCCCCCGCGTGTTTGTTGACTCTGGTAAGGAAACCAGAGAGGGGAGCCAGTACACCGGTCAAGAGAGATAAGCGCAGTTTGGACACTGATCTCAGCGAGACTGCTGCCTCACGAATCTATAAGCTACGCATAAGGTACTGTTATTGTTTACTAAGAGAGGCCTTGAGATGGGCACAAATCTGTGACTACAAGTGTGTTGGAGTATAAGTGAGAGTCATCCCAGTAAAGGGTAAAGGAGGAAAAAGATGGCCTAAAGCCCGGTACAAGTATATTGCATAGGCTCAGTTGCGCTCCCTATTACCCAGCTATCAACCTTGGGAGCAACTACGGGCACTGATTGACTGGCTAATAACAACTGAGACTGTGCCTGAAAAGGTTCTTTTGTTTTTCTTGTGTTTGCCTTTCCTTTACAGGGACAATAACATTTTGAAAAATCATAATATTGAAGGAATTGCCTAAATCAGAAATGTGACATTTTCTTGCTCCCACTGTCCTCCGCTTATCAGTGGTGTTCTTACATAGTACATGCCTGCGCATTCTTATGTACAGAATGTCACTTGTGGTGAACTGCTCGTGCACTCTGATG
This sequence comes from Bombina bombina, assembly GCF_027579735.1. Classification (NCBI taxonomy): domain Eukaryota; kingdom Metazoa; phylum Chordata; class Amphibia; order Anura; family Bombinatoridae; genus Bombina; species Bombina bombina. The sequence goes on from NC_069503.1 coordinate 71,848,524, forward strand.
TGAATAGTGACTTACAATTAATATGGTATAATAGGTGCAAGGTTTGATTCTAAACAGTAATACGTCTGGTACTTAGATATTTTTGCTTGTTACAAAAAAAGATAGATCTACTATCAATAATTGTAAGCACGTTAATTTGAAATATTTCCACTGCCAGATACATGAGATTGCATATTGTATACAGCTATACCCTCTTAATATTCTCTCCTGCTTTCCTTTAAACGGGAAAGGGTTTTTCTATTAGTTGTACTAGAACAAATATTGACTATATATAGCAATGATGTTAAGGGTATTTTAATAAGGTAAATGTATGACTATAAATAACAAGACACCCTACACCCATTCTTTACTTCATGATATAGTGTATATAAAATGGAAAGACTACGCAAAAGGGTTAATGTATACTGCTCTATACAGATTTACTAATATTAGTCAAAGCACGTTAGACTGATACTACTCAGGGTTAGCTTCTTGAACTGGTACATTGTATATACCCACAATCCATTGCCTACAAGGACTAACTGATTATCTGGTTGATTGTTTCAACGGGAAAACATATTACATTTAAAAGGGGACCCTTTTTACCCCTTAATCCTTCTGTGCTTTCATCTCTTCTTTTTTTTATCTTCTTTCTTTCTTTTGCCAAATAGTTTGAAAATAATAAGAGTCTCACTTAAGTTATAGGTCTATCTAAGTAGACAAACTTACTCCTGTAAAAGAATTTGCACAATCTTCAGGTAAGCTTCTGTAACCTGTTAGAATTACTATATAGTTTTGAAACACAACCCAATCACACAAAAATAAATTTAAAAAAAAAAAATTAAAAAAAAATAAAAAAAATATTTGTAACACCCACATTGTTGATAACACATTCAAATAGATAATATAAACACATGTTTTTTTCTTTTTAAAAAGGAAAAAAATGAAAAAAAATCCTTTTCCTTGTCTTTTTCACTGCATCCTTTTCACTTCTTTGCACTCCTTCTCTCCCCCTTCTCTTCTACATGGAGAGGTTTATTACCAATTATAAAGCACAACCATCAAACATGCCGGCCAAAACAAGAGATAAAAAAAAAAATAGAACTAGTATGGATAATATAGTAAATACTCCACTAATAGGTACAATTACAGATGCCCCTAATTCTGAATCACAAGACATAGTGAAGCAGATAGCTGAACTTATGCTACCACAGTTTGAACAAATTAAGATAGACATAAGTAATCTAACCGTAGAAATTAAATAATTCACAATGAGGCTAAACGAGGCAGAACAACGCATCTCCGACTTGGAAGATGCGAACATAGTACAACATCAAACATTGAAGGATCAAGGTGCATATATAGCAAATTTACAAAATAAACTAAATGATCTAGAAGATTGTGCCCGCAGGAATAATGTGAGATTCCTGGGGATACCAGAGACAAATGTGAACCAAGATCTAGACAAGCTTATTTCAATGATAATTCCACAGGAACTAGGAATAGCAACTAACGTGTTGCCTTTCGTAGTTGAAAGAGTACACAGCATAGGCCCATTAAAAACATTACCGGACGGAACAATTAAGAGTAGACCAATTATAGCTAGGTTTCTTAACTTTCAAGACAAGGTAAAGTTAATGCAACAATATAGACAGAAGGCCCCATTTTCAATGGAAGGCAAATCTATTCTAATGTTCCAAGATTACTCAATAGAGACTTCACTAAAACGCAGAGAAATAACGCCTCTATGTACAAAGCTAATTCAGGCAGGGATAAAAGCCACGGTCATATACCCTGCTAAAATTAAAATCTTGACAGATGGCGAAAATAAGATTCTTCACACACCTGAGGAAGTTAGAGAGTATGCAAAATTGAAAGCCATTCTACTTTGAGAGCGTGGTAGATAAAATGACTGTGCTAGATAATTTTAAATCCTTAGATCATGTTGTCTTTGGAATATGTTCCAGTGAAAGAATTTGATGATGCCCAAATACTTTTTCTTTTTTGCAGGGTCTTGTGTACCCTATTGTGTTTTTTGTTTTTTTTTGTGTTCCCTGCCCTCCCCCATCCCTCCCTCCTCTCTCCCCCCTGCGCCATCTGGCTTTTATGGGTTTTAAATATGCAAGAGTTGAGTTGGGATGATACCCTATTTTATAGCTAAATGATTAATTCTATTAATTTTGCTTCATGGAATGTAGGGGGTATTACATCACCACAAAAACGCAAAAAGATACTAGCGCAATTAAAAAGACATAAAATAGACGTCGCGTTCCTACAAGAAACACATCTAAATGACATTGAGCTGAGTAAACTTAAATGTGATTGGGTGGGAGAAGTCGTAGGCACACCATGTGCAAATAGGAAAAAGGGGGTGACATTTCTGTTTCATAAAAAGCTTCAATATAAAATTATAGGAAAAGAGCTAGATCCAGAAGAAAGATACCTCATTATACAACTGGAGATATCAGGTATCAGACTAATTGTGTAACATCTATGGCCCTAATAAAGTAGATAGAGTTTTCTGGGCAAATTTGCAGACCAAGTTAATTTCTATTGCTACAGATAACCTGATTATTGCAGGGGATTTTAATCTAGTCAGGTACCCCACCCTGGATAGATTGAGACCATCACTAAATAGGAACAGCAAACAGGAAATTAATATTTACAAGAACTTTTGTAATCCACTATGTCTTAAAGATATTTGGCGGGTGCAAAACCCAGACACGAGAAAATATACGTGTGAATCATACTCACATCGCACAATGTCTAGGATAGATTATTTCCTAATAAGTGAAAAATTGTTAAAATTAGAAATGAATAGATAGAGATAAAAACGGAAACTTTATGGGAGACTTTTAAAGCGGTGATAAGAGGCGAAATCAAAGCATATTTGATAGCCCTAAAATGCAAATACACGGCTAGAGATACTGAGTTGGCTTCACAATTGCGCAATGCATATAATTCATATATTAGCGAACCTTCTAGGGTGTTATGGGTAACCTATCAAAGAGCTAAAAAAGAAAGAGAGCTATTTCTAACACAGAAAGATGCACAAGATCATCTTAAAAAGAGGCTTTTTTTTATAGGCATGGAGGGAAAGCTGGTAAATTTCTTGCAAACATAACTAAACTACAAAAAAAGAGAGTCACAATTGGTTCTATCAAGACCCCAACAGGGCGAATCACAAATATTAAAGAAATCCAAAATCACATCTCCTTATATTTCCAAGGAAGTTTATGCTGAAACAACAGCTAATATACAAGCGAAAAAGAAATTCTGGAGGGAAGTACAGGTCCCAAGACTTGAGTGGGCTAGTTTAGACGAATTAAACTCTCCTATTACAGTTATTGAAGTAATAAATGCCATTAAAAAATTGTCAACAAACAAAGCCGCAGGGCCAGATCAGCTCCCTGCAGAGCTATATAAAATTCTCGCTGAAGACATTGCCCCATTGCTAACATCCCTGTTTAATCAATATTATATTGAAAATACTAAATGCTCAAAATACTTTGCTGCATCTTTAGTCGTTTTGATTCTTAAAAAAAATAAAAATCCAGAAGAAGTAGGGTCGTATAGACCGATCTCGTTGCTAAATAGCGACTATAAAATATTGATGTCTATAATAGTTCATAGAATTAAACAACTTATTGGCCTAATAATACATAAAGATCAAGTCGGCTTCATGCCAGGAAGAAGCTGTACACGCAATCTTCGTAAATTACAATTAATACTTAATCTTTTTCAAAAGCAACCAGATAAGAGAGGTGTCAAATTAGGACCAGATGCTGCTATAGTCTCAATCGATGCGGAGAAGGCCTTCGACTCCATCATTTGGGACCATCTTTTTACAGCATTACAAAAGTATGGAGTCGAGGGCCCTTTTCTTCATTTCACTTCTCTAATATATAAGTCGGCTACAGCTGCCGTTATTGTAAATGATACCCCGTCAAAATACTTTACTATACATAAGGGGGTTAAGACAGGGATGCCCATTGTCCCCCTATCTATTTAACCTGGCCCTAGAACCCCTGGCCATACAACTTAGGAAAGAATTGGACGGGATTAGGATAGGCAAAAGGAGAATAACAATATTATTATATGCTGACGATTTGCTAGTATTAACTTCCAACACTAAAAAAAATGTCCCAGTTTTAATACAAATACTGCAAGACTTCGGTGCCTTTACAGGCTATAAAATCAATTCTTCAAAGTCAGAAATTTACTGGTTACATAAAAATAAGAAATCTGTGCAATCCTTCCCTTTCAAGGAAGCAAAATATTTTTTTGTGTATTTAGGTATTAAATTGTCGACCAACTTCAGAGAGTGGTATGATCTTAATTACCCCCTTCTTGAAAATAAAACATGATCTGGAAAAATGGGCAAAATTTAAACTTACCCTAACTGGTAAAATAAACTTAATAAAAATGCTATTGTTCCCTAAACTATTATACTTAATGCAAAACTTACCAATCTTGATAAAAAAACAGGACCTTAAGGCATTTAAACAAGCCTGCATACAATTTTTATGGGGTAAGAAAAGAAGGGCAATAGCATATAAAAAGCTCTCATTATTCAGAAGAGAGGGAGGTTTCGCATTCCCAGACATAGAGATTTATAATGTAAGTTGTATTGGGAAGATAGCTCTGGATTGGCTAACGGGAGCGGACTATTATGCAGACTTACACACTGAAGAAACCTTGTCATATCCATACTCGCTTACCGCTTTACTGCACACTCCCTTTGACAAATGCCCACATAAGATTAAAGGACTCCCTGTTATACAGATGGTGATAAAAACATGGCAAAGGATACTCAAACAATTAGACATGGCAGTGTCATACTCCAAATACCTACCTATCCAAGGTAATCCTAATTTTACACCAGGAATAAACTCAAAGATTTTTTAAAATTGGGCATCGAAAGGGCTTATTAAGGTTTCACAACTAATAGATAGTGATTTAAGGGTATGTAAATCTTTTGCCCAAATCCAACAAGAATTTGAGATAATAAATAAGGAATTTTATGCATTCCTACAATGTCGACATTACTTACAAGGCATACTGCAGAATAGTGTAGAAATAGAGACCTGGGACAAAATAGAACCTGCCATAATTCTTTTCCGGGCAGGGAAGTACAGTATTTCAACTTTATATAAACTTATTAATAACATTTTCGGGCAGAATAACTTGCAAAGACTAGCAGACACATGGCAGACTACAGTAGAGCAAATTCAAGCAAGTTTTAATCTGGCTGATAGAACTACAATTGCCACTTCCTGGAGAGAATCACATTCAAAAATTATAAATAGAACATACATTACTCCACAGGTAAAGGCCAGATGGGATAAAACTTCAACAGGCTGTCAGAAATGTAAAACTATAAACGCAGACCTAGAGCATTGCTTCTGGAGTTGTAGAAAAATTAAAAAATGTTGATATTACAGTTCAAGGATAAGCATATCTTTTTCTTAATAGGTCAAGAGGAATCTTTATATAAAAACACTCGCCAACTAAATATGCTAATCATCACGGGAAGACTTTTGATACTAAAATACTGGAAAGCGCAGAAAGCCCCAAGCTTGAAGGAATTTATACAAAAACTTAAAAACCAACTGGTACTAGAACAAATGGACACTTCAATAGACTCAGACTATAAAATTAAGCTATTTTTCCATAAATGGTAAAATATTATTACTAGCTTCCCTATAGAAATTCAAAAACAAATAATTTCCCCTTTTAGGGGTACTATCTATATGGAAACAGCCATCGCTTATGGTGATTATGACCTCATGTAGTTGGTTGGTGTAGGGGTGTTTGAGAGGAGATGGGGGGCCATGTCACTTGCTTTTTTTTTTTGTTCGTCTTATTTTTATTAATCAAGAAAGCCACCATTTGGCATGACAATTAACTTATGTCCCTCTTTTCCTTTTTTTTTATATATAGCCTTGTTTGTACAGAGGTATATTTTATATTCTGCCAATAGTAAAGCTGAAGTATTAATTTGTTTAATTTGTATAACCTGTATAATATTGACAGAATACTGCTTGTTAGTATTTTTTTTTCTTCTTTTCTTCTCAAATTAATGGAATTGTATGTTGAAATGGCTAATAAATATATATTTAAAAAAAAACAATGCAATGCAATAAAACATACTATGAATTTCTAAAGAGCAGTAGTTTTTTTCTGATATTTTGTTCTGCTCCTGTATCATGTGACAGCGATCAGTAGAAGCTGGTACCACATAACCTGTATTTTAAAAGAATTTGTACAATTTGATAATGGAAATAAATTAGAAAGAACCAAAAGCTATTTTAGATATAAAAATAAACCCAAATGTGAATTTTCCCATTTGCGCTAGCTGGTGATTGGTGCACACATTTGTCTCTTGTGATTGGCTGACTAGATGTGTTCAGCTAACTCTCAGCAGTGCATTGATGCTACTTCAGCAAATTATATCAAGGGGATTAAGTGCATTTGATAATAAAAGTAAATTGAAAAGTTGTTTACAATTGTGTGTTCTGACTCCTGAAAGAAAGAGATTGGGTTTTGTGTCCCTTTAAGTCTGTGATCATGTGACATAAACAGCAGCAGCTGAAGGTGCAGAATACACTTACTAAGGTCTTTACTAACAACAAGAATCAGTCACAGATCAGTGGGATAAACAGGTGCAGCTAATAGAAATAAGAAATGTATTATAAAATAACCTCATTAGAAATAAAATAATATGCAGATCACAAGATATTTATGATTAGATCAGTAAATGTGATGAGACTGATACAACAGGGCCATAAGCTGAGTGATATTTATTACTGGAGCAAATAGCAGCTTCAGACTAATATTAAATGAAAATGGTTTATCTGGGCTCTACAGTTAATTATAAACCTATAGGGAAATACCGGATTCTGGTTGGCTGATACTTAAAGGGACATGAAACCCATTTTTTTTCTTTCCTGATTTAGGTAGAACATACAATTTTAAAAAAACTTTCCAGTTTATGTCTATTATCGAATTTGATTCATTCGCTTGGTATCATTTGTTGAAGAAGCAGTAATGCACTCCTGGTTTCTAACTGAACACATGGGTGAGCCAATGGCAAACATTTTTTATAGATTATATATATATATATATATATATATATATATAACAATTTGAAAAAGAAAAGGAGAAATTGGAGCCAGGGTGCCAGTGCAATTCAAGGTTTATTCATGCAGGTAGAAGACAAGAGGTACAGCTCCTTCTCTCTGACGCATTTCGCGCATGTGTACATGCGCTTCCTCAGAGATGATTACCTGTAGTCACAGGTGAGCCTAAATAGATTGTGTTAGCCAAATTAACTCTAGTTGAAGATCGAGTGGAGGTTGGGCTTAGGTGTGACATACAGGGATATTTACAAATACCAAAATACTATACTATACTGTAATACTATAATAGAATGGTCGATTAATTTTCCAAAACACATAATGGTTGTCACCAATATTATATTATATACACAATTCTACTACATTGACTAGCTAATCATTGCTAGTAATGGTGCGTGTGATGTGATATTAGATTTATGATGGTAGATATAAAAAAATAATGATAAATTGATAGACAAAAACATAAGTAAGAGAAAGATGGTAAAAGGAAAAAGAATGGATCTTAAGAATAACTAAAGATAAGTGTGTTACTACAGTGTAATATCTAAGGATGAGTCTATTTAAAAAGATAAGTGCTACTGTGTGCACGTTCTTAAAAACCATCTAATTTGTATTATGTGGGGTATATTGAGAATACTCATTGTTGTATGAGGAAACCCCACATGGATACTAATAGGCTAGTTGAACTTTCATATGTTTATCTCTTAGTTGTTGCTTATGTACAAAGAGTACAATATGGTCAGGGATGTAGTTGAATAATTTAAAACTTTACAGGTTATTAGTGGCTATAAAAAGAACCACTAGAAGAGTACATCTATAGCACTCAAGAGCTATATTTAGATATGTTGTTATTTGTTACTTATTATAGAGACTTAGTTATTGATTTGTATTCAGATCTCTAAGGTGACAGAGTCAAAATATCTTAATATAAAACTTAACTTTTATTGTTTGAACACTACTAAAAATATGCGGGAAAGAAATTTAATTAAAAACACATGCAATAATTTGGCTTCTTATTAAGATAATATATTGGGTTATAGATTACAAAATTGTTCAGAGAGTAAAATTAGTTGATCACAAGTTTTGGATAGCTTAAAGGGACAGTAAACCTTAAAAATAATGTTAAATAATTCTGCACATAGTGCAGAATTATATAACATTATATTAGCGCAAACATTATAAAACAAAATTTCCCCTTTGAATTTTTTTTAAAAACTGCTGTTTTACAGACCCGCTCTCTGATCTTCTGAGCGGGTCTGTTTTTTTCAAACAGCGCATCGGGCCAGCTGTATAGTCACAGCCCGGCCCGACCGTGTCATAGCACTAAGTGCAGCTCGCTCCTGCTCCTAGTTAAACATCAGTCTTTTATTTCTTTGTTCGTATATATACTAAATGGTTTGTGGTAGTAGTATGCTTTATTTATTTTAGCAATAATTTGTAATCTGCTGCTTTTCAGGTCATATGTTGTAATATGCTTTATTTATTTTGACAGTAGCTGTTAAGAGAATCATTTGTTGAACATCGGACCATGTTTCTTTAGTAGCGGTACCTGATATTTCGCCATTTGGCTATAAATCCTTTGTTAAACATCAGCCTTTATTTCCTTGTTCATATATATACTGTCAGTCGTATAGAACCAGTCCAGGATTGGACCTAACTGCTAGCGTGAAAAGATAAACACACGCTAGCACGATGAGAGGAAACCAGGACGTGACCCACTCAGGAATAACAATGAACAGGTTAACTTGTAGAAAAAGAAAATATGAGTACTCACAGATGCAGGTCTTCGGATTGGAGTTTTAAAACAGGCAAAGGATAAGGCAGTTGAGTGATCAAATGAAGCAGTGAACAATTTCCCTTAATCAAGTACAAGGATGAGGCAGCAGAGTGGTCAAGCAAAGCAATGGTCTGTGTCCCTTTAATCAGATACAAGGATGAGGCAGCAGAGTGGTCAGGCAAAGCAATGGTCAGTGTCCCTTTAATCAGATACAAGGATGAGGCAGCAGAGTGGTCAGGCAAAGCAATGGTCAGTGTCCCTTTAATCAGATACCAGGTACTCACAAGCCGGTATGCAGCAGCAAGAAAACAACAACAAACGGGCACCGGAGCGATGTCCCGCTGAGGCTTTTAAAGCCTGATGACGAAGGGGACGGAAACAGGAAGGCCGCGTCACATTGCTAAGCAACGTGATGCTTAGTGACAGTAAGAAATCCGGGAGCCGCAGAGACATGGCGATGATCGGATCTGATCATGACATATACTAAGTGGTTTGCGATAGTACAGGGAGTGCAGAATTATTAGGCAAATGAGTATTTTGACCACATCATCCTCTTTATGCATGTTGTCTTACTCCAAGCTGTATAGGCTCGAAAGCCTACTACCAATTAAGCATATTAGGTGATGTGCATCTCTGTAATCAGAAGGGGTGTGGTCTAATGACATCAACACCCTATATCAGGTGTGCATAATTATTAGGCAACTTCCTTTCCTTTGGCAAAATGGGTCAAAAGAAGGACTTGACAGGCTCAGAAAAGTCAAAAATAGTGAGATATCTTGCAGAGGGATGCAGCACTCTTAAAATTGCAAAGCTTCTGAAGCGTGATCATCGAACAATCAAGCGTTTCATTCAAAATAGTCAACAGGGTCGCAAGAAGCGTGTGGAAAAACCAAGGCGCAAAATAACTGCCCATGAACTGAGAAAAGTCAAGCGTGCAGCTGCAGAGATGCCACTTGCCACCAGTTTGGCCATATTTCAGAGCTGCAACATCACTGGAGTGCCCAAAAGCACAAGGTGTGCAATACTCAGAGACATGGCCAAGGTAAGAAAGGCTGAAAGACGACCACCACTGAACAAGACACACAAGCTGAAACGTCAAGACTGGGCCAAGAAATATCTCAAGACTGATTTTTCTAAGGTTTTATGGACTGATGAAATGAGAGTGAGTCTTGATGGGCCAGATGGATGGGCCCGTGGCTGGATTGGTAAAGGGCAGAGAGCTCCAGTCCGACTCAGACGCCAGCAAGGTGGAGGTGGAGTACTGGTTTGGGCTGGTATCATCAAAGATGAGCTTGTGGGGCCTTTTCGGGTTGAGGATGGAGTCAAGCTCAACTCCCAGTCCTACTGCCAGTTTCTGGAAGACACCTTCTTCAAGCAGTGGTACAGGAAGAAGTCTGCATCCTTCAAGAAAAACATGATTTTCATGCAGGACAATGCTCCATCACACGCGTCCAAGTATTCCACAGCGTGGCTGGCAAGAAAGGGTATAAAAGAAGAAAATCTAAAGACATGGCCTCCTTGTTCACCTGATCTGAACCCCATTGAGAACCTGTGGTCCATCATCAAATGTGAGATTTACAAGGAGGGAAAACAGTACACCTCTCTGAACAGTGTCTGGGAGGCTGTGGTTGCTGCTGCACGCAATGTTGATGGTGAACAGATCAAAACACTGACAGAATCCATGGATTGCAGGCTTTTGAGTGTCCTTGCAAAGAAAGGTGGCTATATTGGTCACTGATTTGTTTTTGTTTTGTTTTTGAATGTCAGAAATGTATATTTGTGAATGTTGAGATGTTATATTGGTTTCACTGGTAAAAATAAATAATTGAAATGGGTATATATTTGTTTTTTGTTAAGTTGCCTAATAATTATGCACAGTAATAGTCACCTGCACACACAGATATCCCCCTAAAATAGCTATAACTAAAAACAAACTAAAAACTACTTCCAAAACTATTCAGCTTTGATATTAATGAGTTTTTTGGGTTCATTGAGAACATGGTTGTTGTTCAATAATAAAATTAATCCTCAAAAATACAACTTGCCTAATAATTCTGCACTCCCTGTAGTATGCTTTGTTTGTTTTAGCAATAATTTATAGTCTTCTGCTTTCTGCTATTAGCAAATTGTTAGTTTTCACTAGCAGTATAGTGTTATACATTAAAAGTGTTTTATCTGGTTAAATGAATTTTGTACATAAGATTTTGCATGGTAGTATGTAATCATTCACTTGGTATTATGTTTATTTAGAGAATAATTATGCATAATAAGCTGTTTTTTTAACATACTATTGGCTAGATTAAGTCTTTAGTTAGCCTTAAAAAACAGCGTTGAGAGGTCCCAACGCTGCTTTTTAACGCCCGCTGGTATTACGAGTCTGGCAGGTACAGGTGTACCGCTCACTTTTTTTCCACGACTCGAGCTTACCGCAAATTCCCTTACGTCAATTGCGTATCCTATCTTTTTAATGGGATTTGCCTAACGCCGGTATATTACGAGTCTTGGAAGAAGTGAGCGGTACAGCCTCTCCTGTCAAGACTCCTACCGCATTTAAAAGTCAGTAGTTAAGAGTTTTATGGGCTAACGCCGTAACATATAACTCTTAACTAAAGTGTTAAAAAGTACACTAACACCCATAAACTACCTATTAACCCCTAAACCGAGCCCCCCCCCACATCGCAAACACTTAAATAAATTTTTTAACCCCTAATCTGCCGACTGGACATCGCCACCATTTTAATAAATATATTAACCCCTAAACCACTGCACTCCCGCCTCACAAACACTAGTTACATTTTATTAACCCCTAATCTGCCGTCCCTAACATCACCAACACCTACCTACATTTATTAACCCCTATCTGCCGACCCCAACGTCGCCGCAACTATATTAAATGTATTAACCCCTAAATCTAAGTCTAACCCTAACAACCCCCTAACTTAAATATAATTTAAATAAAATGAAATAAAATTACTACAATTAAATAAATTAATCCTATTTAAAACTAAATACTTACCTGTAAAATAAAACCTAAGCTAGCTACAATATAACTAATAGTTACATTTGTATCTATCTTAGGGTTTATATTTATTTTACAGGCAACATTGTATTTATTTTAACTAGGTACAATAGTTATTAAATAGTTATTAACTATATAATAACTACCTAGTTAAAATAAAGACAAATATACATGTAAAATAAATCTTAACCTAAATTACAATTACACCTAACACTACACTATCATTACATCAATTACCTAAACTAACTACAATTAAATACAATTAAATTAAATAAACTAAAGTACAAAAAAACAAACACTAAATTACAGAAAATAAAAAAATAATTACAAGAATTTTAAACTAATTACACCTAATCTAATCCCCCTAATAAAATAAAAAAGCCCCCCAAAATAATAAAAATCCCTACCCTATACTAAATTACAAATAGCCCTTAAAAGGCCTTTTTGCGGGGCATTGCCCCAAAGTAATCAGCTCTTTTACCTGTAAAAAAAAAAAGACAATACCCCCCTAACATTAAAACCCACCACCCACACACCCAACCCTACTCTAAAACCCACCCAATCCCCCCTTAATAAAACCTAACACTAACCCCTTGAAGATCACCCTACCTTGAGCCGTCTTCACCCAGCCGGGCACAAGTGGTCCTCCATAGGGGCAGAAGTCTTCATCCGATCCAGGCAGAAGAGGACCTCCAGACAGGCAGAAGTCTTCATCCAGGCGGCATCTTCTATCTTTATCCATCCGGAGCGGAGCGGGTCCATCCTGAAGCCAGCCGACTCGGAGCATCCTCTTCTTCCGACGACTCCCGATGAATGAAGGTACCTTTAAATGACGTCATCCAAGATGGCGTCCCTTGAATTCCGATTGGCTGATAGGATTCTATCAGCCAATCGGAATTAAGGTAGAAAAAATCCTATTGGCTGATTGGATCAGCCAATAGGATTGAAGTTCAATCCTTTTGGCTGATTGGATCAGTCAATAGGATTGAGCTCGCATTCTATTGGCTGTTCCAATCAGCCAATAGTATGCAAGCTCAATTCTATTGGCTGATTGCATCAGCCAATAGGATTTTTACTACCTTAATTCCGATTGGCTGATAGAATCCTATCAGCCAATCGGAATTCAAGGGACGCCATCTTGGATGACGTCATTTAAAGGAACCTTCATTCGTCGGAGGAAACAAACTGTTTATTTAAATGTCAGAGATTTTTCTGTTGTGTCCTAAAATATCTCAGGATACAGCATTATATTATGTTTTTATTGATGGAAATGGTTATTTTAACAGAACTTAGTTGTAAACAGATGTATAATATTAACAAGTTATTAGATATATGTGAGATACAATGCTGAGTACTTCAATACTAATAATTTGACCCTTTTATTGTTTGTACACTTAGTGCCAGATTACAAGTGGAGCGCTAAATATCACTTTCATGACAGCAATATTTAGGCTCCACTGTGTAAAACGAGTGCACAAGAGCTGGTTTCCATAGTTTTCAATGGGAGCCTCGTTCTCATGCTGTCAGAGATGGTATGCAGCGAAGTAGTAAGTAGCGCAGTGATGGCATCATATTTTTATAGATTTATGTATATGACTATATACATATATATTTATGTGTTAATATGTGTTTATAGAAGTGGTCCTCCAGATGGGCAGAAGTCTTCATCCAGACGGCATCTTCTATCTTCATCCTTCTGACGCGGAGCGGCTCCATCTTCAAGACATCCGGCGTGGAGTATCTTCTTTCCACGGCTCTTCAAGAATTAATTCTGCTTTAAATGACGTCATAAAAGATGGCGCCCCTTGAATTCCGATTGGCTGATAGAATTCAGTCAATCGGAATTAAAGGTGAAAAAATCCTATTGGCTGATGCAATCAGCCAATAGGATTAAGTTTCAATCCTATTGGCTGATCCAATACTGGATCCAGGAAAACCCATGAATTTTTAAATTTGGGGGTCAATATCAGGAGTGACGGTGGAATTATTTGGGAGAGAAGGACAAGGACATTCAGCACAAAGTTTACTACAAATTTCTTGCAATAAGGGGTGCCTTAAATAAAAATCTATATATTCTGTAACACCTGAGGAGGGAAATCACTCCGAGGATATGGGATGCTTAACCTCCTAAGGTTTAAAATCTAGGTTTACCAAGGGGGTTGACAAAAACTATTTCAGAATCATTAACACAGAAAAAGATATTTTGCATCTTTTAAATTTAATAAAATGATTAAAATCAGAATAATCTGAATCATCAACAGATGATTGCAACATCTCATATTTATATTCATCTGAAAAATCCTCCTCACCACAAGAGGGGGAAGCATTCTCAGAGAGAGTTTGAAAATTTTTTGATGCTCGCCATTTTAAACCAGTTCTTTTAGAATTAGCATCAGTAAAAGTACCTCCTGAGTTGTGACTCTCAACATGGCTCAGCCCTAGTAAGTCTGAGCAGGGTTGATAAGATCATGTAAAACAATACAAGGGTTGCAAACAAAATAGCAGTGACAACCCTTTGTCTACTCAGTAACAAGTTCCAATTGGCTCCTATACATAAGGCAAACTAAGAGGGGGGGGGTTGGCCATTAGAAAACTAAGTGTTAATCTGTTTGGAAAGTGTATTCACTAGGCCTGTGTGTTAGATTAGTGCAACACCACACACGTCTCATGAAAATAAAATGTTCTTTATACTTTTAAGCAGGACTGATAATGTGCACTTTGGGGGCTTCTGATAAGTTTCAGGGTATTGTAGCGATGCCTTGATATTGAGGCATTGAGGGGGATATTAGCAAGTAAAATGATCTGGGAGGGGGTAGGGTAGTAGGGGAATGAGGGGTGCAACTGCACTATAGAAAAAAGTTTATATAAAAAAAATATATATATATATATATATATATATATATATATATATATATATATATATAAAAAGCGGAGGGTTAGAGAGCTGTTTGGGGGGGGGGGGCCGGGAGGTTAGGGGGATACTACCATGCAGAAAAAAATCCTTCACTGGCACAAAGAGAAGAACAGTGTGTATAAACCCTTCACTAGCACAGAGAGCAGCACAGTGTGTATTTTTTTTTTTTTTTTTTTATAATTATTTATTGACCAATTCAACATTCCATTCCATTGATAAGAAAAAAAATAAAGCAAAATAAGAACATCAGGAGTCCCTAGTACAGTCGATACACTTACTCTTAGTATCACAACACACTTTTTGTCATCACAGTTTTATACATAGATTTAAACAAAACACACTGCTCCAGGCATTTGTGAATGTGTATCTAATTACATTAATGAGAGAAGGAAGATACTTCTGTGAAATCAATAATTGTTACTAAAACCTTATTTGCATGTTGAAATTGGAAATTTTCTTATATCATAAAAATAAAATACAACCAAAAACAAGTCAAAACAAGACAAAACAAAACAACACGAGACAAAAAAATAAATAATAAAAAAAAAATAATAATTCTCCGAACCCCTCCATCTCCCGTCCCCACACCGACCCCCAATGGCTGACTACTCAGGATATTCATTATTCGCTATAGCTTGTTCCATATATATTGTACCCCTAAAAGGTGCAATTATCTGTCTCTGCATGTTTTCTGGTATATCAACAATTACACTTTTCCACTTGCAAAAAAATTTCTTGACTTGAGCTTCTGAGTTTACTGACGTATCAATTTGTTCCAAAATAATTTGATTTTGAAGCTTTTGCTTAAATTCTTTCAAGCTTGGGGCTTTTTTAGACTTCCAATATTTCAGAATTAAAAGCCTTCCTGTAATAATTATAGTATTCAATTGGCGGATGTTTTTAAAAGCTGTCTCTTCTTGATTAATGAAAAAAAAAAACATTCTTATCCGTTATTTGAAAATTACATTGATTAATTTTACTAGTCCAGTTACCTATCTTGTACCAAAATTTTTTAACTTTATAACAGTACCAGAAACAGTGCTGCAAATCTGCGCTATTATTCTTACACTTCTGGCAGGATGTCATAGTTTTGTCCCATTTAGCCTTTACCTGTGGAGTAATATAGATTCTATTTATAAATTTAGTATGTGTCTCCCTCCATGAGGTGGAGACTGTTGCTCTATCTATAAGGATAAAGCTTTCTTGGATTCTTTCTGGCGATACCCGCCAGGTTTCTGCTAGTTTTTGTAGATTATTGAAGCCATTGTTAGAAATAATCAGCCTATATATTGTTGAGATACTATACCTGCCTGCCTTAAAAAGATTTATAATAGGTTCTATTGGGTCCCAGGCATCTATCGCCAGATTGCTTTGTAGTATTTCCTGTAGATAATGCCTAATTTGTAGAAAGGCGTAAAATTCTTTGTTTTTTATCTCATAATCTTGTTTTATTTTAGTAAAGGTCTTACAAGTCCATGATTCTTTATCTATAAATTGATATACCTTGGTAATCCCTTTTTGAGCCCAGGTCTTAAATATACTTGAATCCAGTGCTGGTTCAAAATTAGGATTTCCCAATATGGGTAAATAAATGGAGAAAGAACTATCAATGTCGAAAATCTGTAGTATTCTCTGCCATGCAGTAATTACCATCTGGACAGTAGGCAGACATTTAATTTTATAAGGCCATTTATCTCTAGGTATATGAAGAAGAGCAGTAAGGGAAAATGGGTATACTAAGACTCTTTCTAATGGAAGAGCTGTATAATAATCAGCTTCAGTCAGCCAGTCTAAGGCAATCTTGCCAATACAGACTAAATTATACATTTCTATGTCGGGTAACGCTAGCCCTCCTTCGGTTCTAAGCAGCATAAGTTTCTTATATGAAATTGCCTTTCTTTTTTCCCCCCAAAGAAATTGTATACATTCTTGTTTGAATCTATTAAGATCCTTTTTTTTTTATTATTATTGGTAGATTTTGCATTAGGTACAACAATTTGGGAAATAGTAGCATCTTAATTAAATTGGTTTTGCCTGTCAACGTGAGTTTAAATTTGGCCCACTTTTCCATATATTGTTTTATTTTAAGGAAGATTGGTGGGTAATTAAAATCATACCAGTCTTCAAAATTAGTTGACAGTTTAATACCCAAATAAGTGAAGTGATCTTTTGCTTCTTTAAAAGGGGAGATTTGTAACGAGTCCTTATTTTTATTTAGCCAATAAATTTCTGTTTTTGTAAGGTTGACTTTATAGCCTGAAAAGACCCTAAAATCTCGTAGTATTTGATTTAAGGCAGGGATATTTTTTTTTGTATTGGATAGCAGTACTAATAGATCATCCGCATATAGCAATGTTGTTATCTTTCTTTTACCTATTTTAATCCCCTCCAGTTCTTTTCTGAGCTGGATAGCCAGAGGCTCGAGCGCTAGATTAAATAAATAAGGGGACAATGGACATCCCTGCCTTGAGCCCTTGTTTAAAGAAAAGTATTCTGTAGTGGTATCATTAATAATAACTGCAGCAGACGATAAATGATATAATGGTTGTATAAATTGAAAGAAAGGGCCCTCGACTCCATATTTTTTTAATGCTGTAAATAGATGATCCCAAGTTATGGAGTCGAAGGCCTTCTCTGCATCAATTGATACTATTGCTGCGTCTATGTCTGTGGTACAGTGTGTATTAACCCTTCACTAGCACAGAGAGCTGCACAGTGTGTATTAACCCTTCACTAGCACAGAGAGCTGCACAGTGTGTATAAACCCTTCACTAGCACAGAGAGCAGCACAGTGTGTATTAACCCATTCACTAGCACAGAGAGCAGCACAGTGTGTATTAACCCATTCACTAGCACAGAGAGCAGCACAGTGTGTATTAACCCTTCACTAGCACAGAGAGCAGCACAGTGTGTATTAACCCTTCACTAGCACAGAGAGCAGCACAGTGTGTATTAACCCTTCACTAACACAGAGAGCAGCACAGTGTGCATTAACCCTTCACTAGCACATAGAGCTGCACAGTGTGTATTAACCCTTCACTAGCACAGAGAGCAGCACAGTGTGTATTAACCCTTCACTAGCACAGAGAGCTGCACAGTGTGTATGAACCCTTCACTAGCACAGAGAACAGCACAGTGTGTATTAACCCTTCACTAGCACAGAGAGTTGCACAGTATGTATTAACCCTTCACTAGCACAGAGAGCAGCACAGTGTGTATTAACCCTTCACTAGCACAGAGAACAGCACAGTGTGTATTAACCCTTCACTAGCACAGAGAGCAGCACAGTATGTATTAACCCTTCACTAGCACAGAAAGATGCAGTGTGTATAAACCCTTCACTAGCACAGAGAGCAGCACAGTGTGTATTAACCCTTCACTAGCACAGAGAGTTGCACAGTATGTATTAACCCTTCACTAGCACAGAAAGATGCAGCATGTATTAACCCTTCACTAGCACAGAGAGTTGCACAGTGTGTATAAACCCTTCACTAGCACAGAGAGCAGCACAGTGTGTATAAACCCTTCACTAGCACAGAGAGTTGCACAGTGTGTATTAACCCTTCACTAGCACAGAGAGTTGCACAGTGTGTATTAACCCTTCACTAGCACAGAGAGTTGCACAGTATGTATTAACCCTTCACTAGCACAGAGAGTTGCACAGTATATATTAACCCTTCACTAGCAGAGATCAGCACAGTGTGTATTAACCCTTCACTAGCACAGAAAGATGCAGCGTGTATTAACCCTTCACTAGCACAGAGAGCAGCACAGTGTGTATAAACCCTTCACTAGCACAGAGATCAGCACAGTGTGTATTAACCCTTCACTAGCACAGAAAGATGCAGCGTGTATTAACCCTTCACTAGCACAGAGAGCAGCACAGTGTGTATAAACCCTTCACTAGCACAGAGAGCAGCACAGTGTGTATTAACCCTTCACTAGCACAGAGAGCAGCACAGTGTGTTTAAACCCTTCACTAGCACAGAGAGCAGCACAGTGTGTTTAAACCCTTCACTAGCACAGAGAGCAGCACAGTGTGTATTATCCCTTCACTAGCACAGAGAGCAGCACAGTGTGTATTAACCCTTCACTAGCACAGAAATATGCAGTGTGTATAAACCCTTCTCTAGCACAGAGAGCAGCACAGTGTGTATTAATCCTTCACTAGCACAGAGAGCTGCACAGTGTGTTTAACCCTTCACTAGCTCTGAGAGCTGTACAGTGTGTATTAACCCTTCACTAGCACAGATAGCTGCACAGTGTGTATAAACCCTTCACTAGCACAGAGAGCAGCACAGTGTGTATTAACTCTTCACTAGCAGTGTGTATAAACCCTTCACTAGCACAGAGAGCTGCACAGTGTGTTTAACCCTTCACTAGCTCTGAGAGCTGTACAGTGTGTATTAACCCTTCACTAGCACAGATAGCTGCACAGTGTGTATAAACCCTTCACTAGCACAGAGAGCTGCACAGTGTGTATTAACCCTTCACTAGCACAGAGCTGTACAGTGTGTATTAACCCTTCACTAGCACAGAGAGCTGTACAGTGTGTATTAACCCTTCACTAGCAGAGAGCAGCACAATGTGTATTAACCCTTCACTAGCACAGAGAGCAGCACAGTGTATATTAACCCTTCACTAGCACAGAGAGCTGCACAGTGTGTATTAACCCTTCACTAGCACAGAGAGCAGCACAGTGTGTATTAACCCTTCACTAGCACAGAGAGCAGCACAGTGTGTATTAACCCTTCACTAGCACAGAGAGCAGCACAGTGTGTATTAACCCTTCACTAGCACAGAGAGCAGCACAGTGTGTATTAACCCTTCACTAGCACAGATAGCTGCACAGTGTGTATAAACCCTTCACTAGCACAGAGAGCAGCACAGTGTGTATTAACCCTTCACTAGCACAGAGAGCAGCACAGTGTGTATTAACTATTCACTAGCAGTGTGTATAAACCCTTCACTAGCACAGAGAGCAGCACAGTGTGTATTAACTCTTCACTAGCAGTGTGTATAAACCCTTCACTAGCACAGAGAGCTGCACAGTGTGTTTAACCCTTCACTAGCTCTGAGAGCTGTACAGTGTGTATTAACCCTTCACTAGCACAGATAGCTGCACAGTGTGTATAAACCCTTCACTAGCACAGAGAGCTGCCCAGTGTGTTTAACCCTTCACTAGCCCCGAGAGCAGCACAGTGTGTATTAACCCTTCACTAGCACAGAGAGCTGCACAGTGTGTATTAACCCTTCACTAGCACAGAGCTGTACAGTGTGTATTAACCCTTCACTAGCACAGAGAGCTGTACAGTGTGTATTAACCCTTCACTAGCACAGAGAGCAGCACGATGTGTATTAACCCTTCACTAGCACAGAGAGCAGCACAGTGTATATTAACCCTTCACTAGCACAGAGAGCAGCACAGTGTGTATTAACCCTTCACTAGCACAGAGAGCAGCACAGTGTGTATTAACCCTTCACTAGCACAGAGAGCAGCACAGTGTGTATTAACCCTTCACTAGCACAGAGAGCAGCACAGTATGTATTAACCCTTCACTAGCACAGAGAGCAGCACCGTGTGTATTAACCCTTCACTAGCACAGAGAGCAGCACAGTGTGTGTTAGCCCTTCACTAGCAGAGATAGCAGCACAGTGTCTATTAACCCTTCACTAGCACAGAGAGTTTCACAGTGTGCATTAACCCTTCACTAGCACAGAGAGCAGCACAGTGTGTATTAACCCTTCACTAGCACAGAGAGCAGCACAGTGTGTGTTAGCCCTTCACTAACACAAATAGTTGAACAGCACTTAGTACCAATTGTCTGGCACAAGCAGATGAATAACAAACATTAAAGAACAACATTTATAACAATTATAAACATTTTAAGAAAGACCAGAAAGTTAATAAAACGTTTTATCACACAATACACACAGCCTGACTCACTCACCCAGCAACGTCTGCTGCACAGGAAGTAAATGGGAGGGGATTGGGGAACAAAGAGCAGTTCAAAACTGAACTACATCTCCCAGAATACATGCTGAGAAGTCATTTGTTAAGCAGCAGCCAATCAGACAAAAGAAAAAATGCAACCATTTTAAAGACAAATTGGATGCTTTTTAACATTGTTTAAATGCTGCAAATTCATAAAATTAGTAACTGAGCACATTGTCACTGTCATATCCTCTACTAGTGCATTACAGCTACACTATATACATAAACCTATGTGAAGTTGGCACCCCATGTTTGTAAAAACTGAATAAAAATATACCATTCGTTTGTGCTACGTTTGTGCTGATTTGTGCCGCAAAAACCAACGTTTGTGCCGGTTTGGTTTAGGAGATATTGCACATTATTTTTTTATGAAACCCCGCCCACTTTGCACCCCATGTTATGCAATTTTAAAAACAAATATACCATTTGTTTGTGCTGCGTTTGTGCTGGTTTGTGCCGCAAAAACGAATGTTTGTGCCGGTTTGGTTTCGGAGATATAGCGCATTATATTTGCTGAAACTCCGCCCACTTTGCACCCCATGTTATGCAATTTTAAAAACAAATATACCATTTGTTTGTGCTGCGTTTGTGCTGATTTGTGCTGCAAAAACGAACGTTTGTGCTGTTTTGGTTTCGGAGATATAGCGCATTATTTTTATGAAACCCCGCCCACTTTGCACCCCATGTTATTCAATTTTAAAAACAAATATACCATTCGTTTGTGCTGCGTTTGTGCTGATTTGTGCCGCAAAAACAAATGTTTGTGCAGGTTTGGTTTCGGAGATATAGCGCATTATATTTGCTGAAACTCCGCCCACTTTGCACCCCATGTTATGCAATTTTAAAAACAAATATACCATTTGTTTGTGCTGCGTTTGTGCTGATTTGTGCTGCAAAAACGAACGTTTGTGCTGTTTTGGTTTCGGAGATATAGCGCATTATTTTTTATGAAACCCCGCCCACTTTGCACCCCATGTTATTCAATTTTAAAAACAAATATACCATTTGTTTGTGCTGCGTTTGTGCTGGTTTGTGCCACAAAAACGAATGTTTGTGCCGGTTTGGTTTCGGAGATATAGCGCATTATAATTGCGAAAACTCAGCCCACTTTGCACCCCATGTTATGCAATTTTAAAAACAAATATACCATTTGTTTGTGCTGCGTTTGTGCTGATTTGTGCCGCAAAAACGAATGTTTGTGCCGGTTTGGTATCGGAGATATAGCGCATTATATTTGCTGAAACTCCGCCCACTTTGCACCCCATGTTATTCAATTTTAAAAACAAATATACCATTCGTTTGTGCTGCGTTTGTGCTGATTTGTGCCGCAAAAACTAACGTTTGTGCCGGTTTGGTTTAGGAGATATTGCGCATTATTTTTTAATGAAACCCCGCAGCGCTTTTAAGCGCTTGTTAAATCTAAGCAAGTTAATATTAACTGCAAAGTGAATAAGTAGAAACCCACTACTTAATTGAAAAAGGAAATTTTCAATTAAATTGCAGTAAAGCCCTCTTCAACCCCATTAGGCCTAATA
Organism: Bombina bombina; assembly: GCF_027579735.1. Taxonomy (NCBI): domain Eukaryota; kingdom Metazoa; phylum Chordata; class Amphibia; order Anura; family Bombinatoridae; genus Bombina; species Bombina bombina. The sequence goes on from NC_069503.1 coordinate 71,870,882, forward strand.
AACCTCCTTTAGCCAATTTAACCTCTTTGTTGCCATATTAATCGCCTGTAATGTCATGTTAACCACAGACAGCCCAATATTAACTTGCTTAAAAGCGCTGCGGGGTTTCATTAAAAAATAATGCGCAATATCTCCTAAACCAAACCGGCACAAACGTTAGTTTTTGCGGCACAAATCAGCACAAACGCAGCACAAACGAATGGTATATTTGTTTTTAAAATTGAATAACATGGGGTGCAAAGTGGGCGGAGTTTCAGCAAATATAATGCGCTATATCTCCGAAACCAAACCGGCACAAACGTTCGTTTTTGCGGCACAAACCAGCACAAACGTAGCACAAACAAATGGTATATTTGTTTTTAAAATCGAATAACATGGGGTGCAAAGTGGGCGGAGTTTCAGCAAATATAATGCGCTATATCTCCGAAACCAAACCGGCACAAACGTTCGTTTTTGCGGCACAAACCAGCACAAACGTAGCACAAACAAATGGTATATTTGTTTTTAAAATCGAATAACATGGGGTGCAAAGTGGGCGGGGTTCATAAAAAATAATGCGCTATATCTCCGAAACCAAAACAGCACAAACGTTAGTTTTTGCGGCACAAATCAGCACAAACGCAGCACAAACCAATGGTATATTTGTTTTTAAAATTGCATAACATGGGGTGCAAAGTGGGCGGAGTTTCAGCAAATATAATGCGCTATATCTCCGAAACCAAACCGGCACAAACGTTCGTTTTTGCGGCACAAACCAGCACAAACGCAGCACAAACAAATGGTATATTTGTTTTTAAAATTGCATAACATGGGGTGCAAAGTGGGCGGAGTTTCAGCAAATATAATGCGCTATATCTCCGAAACCAAACCGGCACAAACATTCGTTTTTGCAGCACAAACCAGCACAAACGCAGCACAAACAAATTGTATATTTGTTTTTAAAATTGCATAACATGGGGTGCAAAGTGGGCGGAGTTTCAGCAAATATAATGCGCTATATCTCCGAAACCAAACCGGCACAAACATTCATTTTTGCGGCACAAATCAGCACAAACGCAGCACAAACGAATGGTATATTTGTTTTTAAAATTGAATAACATGGGGTGCAAAGTGGGCGGGGTTTCATAAAAAATAATGCGCTATATCTCCGAAACCAAAACAGCACAAACGTTCATTTTTGCTGCACAAATCAGCACAAACGCAGCACAAACAAATGGTATATTTGTTTGTAAAATTGCATAACATGGGGTGCAAAGTGGGCGGAGTTTCAGCAAATATAATGCGCTATATCTCTGAAACCAAACCGGCACAAACATTCGTTTTTGCGGCACAAACCAGCACAAACGCAGCACAAACAAATGGTATATTTGTTTTTAAAATTGCATAACATGGGGTGCAAAGTGGGCGGAGTTTCAGCAAATATAATGCGCTATATCTCCGAAACCAAACCGGCACAAACATTCGTTTTTGCGGCACAAACCAGCACAAACGCAGCACAAACAAATGGTATATTTGTTTTTAAAATTGCATAACATGGGGTGCAAAGTGGGTGGGGTTTCATAAAAAAAATAATGTGCAATATCTCCTAAACCAAACCGGCACAAACGTTGGTTTTTGCGGCACAAATCAGCACAAACGAATGGTATATTTTTATTCAGTTTTTACAAACATGGGGTGCCAACTTCACATAGGTTATACATAAAACTACACTATATACATAAAGCTACACTATATATATTACAGCTACACTATATACATTACAGCTACACTATATACATAAAGCTACACTATATACATTACAGCTACACTATATACATTACAGCTACACTATATACATAAAGCTACACTATATACATTACAGCTACACTATATACATTACAGCTACACTATATACATTACAGCTACACTATATACATTACAGCTACACTATATACATTACAGCTACACAATATACATAAAGCTACACTATATACATTACAGCTACACAATATACATAAAGCTACACTATATACATAAAGCTGCACTATATACATAAAGCTACACTATATACATTACAGCTACACTATATACATAAAGCTACACTATATACATAAAGCTACACAATATACATAAAGCTACACAATATACATAAAGCTACATGTGACAGACCCTTCTGTCAGGACTGAAAGAGTTAACTGTGTTTAGCTTTAAGAATCTAATTTCTAAAGACAGGTTTTCTGGCCTCAGCTATTGTGTGCTATAATTACATTTAAGTAATAAACAGGCCATTGTTTAATCACCCTCAGAGAACAGACGCTAGGTGATAAGACAAGCCAAATGTGTTTAAGTTGTTATCTGCCTAAGTAAAGTATTTAAGTAATATAATTCTATTGTATCATGTCAAGGGCGCTTCTCCCTTTTATCTAATGTACAACATTCTTTCAACCCCCATCTGAGGGGGGGTCAAAAACCTGTATAAATCTGTGTGCTGCCTTCAAATAAAGTTGTCATTCTGTTTTAAACCTGAAACTGGCTGGGTTGTGAATTGCTGATTGTCTATGCAGGACATTGTTCATCTGGGGTTAACCCTTGGTACACAGTTGGTACCGTAACATTGGTGGCAAGCGACGGGAGAATCCTTATCGCCCAGAAGAGCAACTACACAAGCCAGTAACCTCAGGAAGAGGGGGATTATTACAATACTGACTAAGATGGAAAGAGTACCAGGGACAGAAGGAACCAATGGGCCCAGCATATCAGACAGAACCCCTGAAGAAGCAAGCTTTGATCGGGCGGTTAAAATAAGACTGGCATATTATGGCCCCAACCCATCTGCGGAAATTATCGACCGGGTCATAGCAGCTGTGGAGGCCAACCTACTTCGCCAAAGCGGCGCTGCAGCAAACCCAGTGGAAAAGAGAAAAGTAAATTTTGCAGCTTTTAAAAACTTCCTGGAAACAGAAGGAGAGATTGATGGGTACCTTGCGGATTTTGAGAGACAATGTGCACTACACCAGGTACCCGCAGAGGACTGGGTCATGATATTATCCGGAAAATTATCCGGCCGGGCCAGTGAGGCTTTTCGGGCCATTCCAGATGAGGAAGTCAGGGATTATAATACTGTAAAAGAGGCTCTGCTCTCCAGGTATGCGGTTACACCGGAGGCATACCGGAGACGGTTCAGAGACACTGTTAAATTGGCTGGTGATTCCTACCTTGAGTGGGCATGTAAGGTGCACCGCACAGCAGCTCACTGGATAGCGGGGTGCCAAGCCGTATCTGGGGAAGAGGTGCTGCAGCTATTCCTGTTGGAACATTGCTTCGACAAGTTACCCGCAGGAGTTCGAGAGTGGGTTCGGGACCGTAAACCCTCCACCCTGCATGAAGCTGCTCGCCTGGCAGATGAGTATACGGATGCCCGCAAACTGGACACTGCTACCACTAAGCCCCCTGCCAGAGTGGAGTACAGACCCCCAGTCACCCCAGCAGCTGCCAGTTACCAACCCCCGGCGCACCGCTATACCACACGGCCTCTGGCCACGAACTACCCTCAGAGAGCCCGGTTCAATTTGCGGGGCTACTCACAACCTATTCGGTGCTTTGGATGTAAGCAACTAGGGCACAAAAGACCAGAGTGTCCCCTAAATGCAGCGAACCAAGCACAGTCCTGGAGAAGACCTGCCGGCGGAATCACACGTAACCCTCAGCCTGCGGCCCGCTACGTAGAGGCGCAAGAATGCTGGGGCATCCTACATGAGGCAGACCTTGTGCAAGCTGCCCACCGGAATAACCGGCAACTGGTTAAAGTGAATGGGAAGGAGGTCAGTGGTCTACGGGATACTGGTGCTACCATGACCTTGCTTCGAAAGAACTTGGTGTCTGAGAAACAGCACACAGGAGACACTGTGGCTGTGAGGGTAGCAGGGGGCACTGTGTTCCGCCTGCCTGTTGCCAGGGTGCATTTGGATTGGGGAGGGGGCGCTAGACCTGTGAATGTGGGGGTCATGAAGGATTTACCAGCTGATGTTCTCCTTGGAAATACCTTGGTCCCCCTTGTTTCTGCCTATGCTCCCATGGGTCCCGCTGATGTTAACCCTGTGACTACCCGTGCTCAGATCCGTGCAGCAGAGACTGACCCCCCTGCTGCTAAGCCCCAGGACGCTGAGCTCAGTAAATCTCTATCCGCTATTGATATGTGGGAGTCACGTTACAATGCGCTGATGAAGGAGAAGAGTCACGTAGAGGATAAAATGGTCACGTTAAGTAATCATGTAACAGTGCTAGCGGGAGAGAAGAGGAGTGCAGAGGAAAAAGCACGTTTAGAACAGGAATCTCTGCTAGACAGGCTGCACCGACAGACTGCAGAAAACACCAGCTTGAGAGTGGAACACGAAACATTAAAGACAAACTTAGTGACACTGGAGGAGAAGCTGACGCTGGCTCATAGTGAGGTGCAGCAACTCAAGGGCACCCTATGTCAGTATGAAGGGATTGTGGATACCTATAAAGAGCAGGTACAAAAACCACGTAAAGAAGCCGATGATATTTTGAAGGACTGTTTAGCCCTAGTCGGGGCACTGAAGAGGTTGAACCCTTATTTATACAGACAGGGATTCTCTCTCATAACGGGAATACAGATGGATTGTCCCAGCAAACTGACATGCCTACCACCTCCTAGTCCGGTCATCCCCAGGTTGACCCGCAAAAGGGTCAAGCCGGGTCTGCCGGAGTGTTCCACAAGGGGGGAGCTATGTGACAGACCCTTCTGTCAGGACTGAAAGAGTTAACTGTGTTTAGCTTTAAGAATCTAATTTCTAAAGACAGGTTTTCTGGCCTCAGCTATTGTGTGCTATAATTACATTTAAGTAATAAACAGGCCATTGTTTAATCACCCTCAGAGAACAGACGCTAGGTGATAAGACAAGCCAAATGTGTTTAAGTTGTTATCTGCCTAAGTAAAGTATTTAAGTAATATAATTCTATTGTATCATGTCAAGGGCGCTTCTCCCTTTTATCTAATGTACAACATTCTTTCAACCCCCATCTGAGGGGGGGTCAAAAACCTGTATAAATCTGTGTGCTGCCTTCAAATAAAGTTGTCATTCTGTTTTAAACCTGAAACTGGCTGGGTTGTGAATTGCTGATTGTCTATGCAGGACATTGTTCATCTGGGGTTAACCCTTGGTACACAGTTGGTACCGTAACACTACACTATATACATAAAGCTACACTATATACATAAAGCTACACTATACACATTACAGCTACACTATATACATAAAGCTACACTATACACATTACAGCTACACTATATACATAAAGCTACACTATATACATTACAGCTACACTATATACATAAAGCTACACTATATACATTACAGCTACACTATATACATAAAGCTACACTATATACATAAAGCTACACAATATACATAAAGCTACACTATATACATAAAGCTACACTATATACATAAAGCTACACTATACACATTACAGCTACACTATATACATTACAGCTACACTATATACATAAAGCTACACTATATACATAAAGCTACACTATATACATAAAGCTACACTATATACATAAAGCTACATTATATACATAAAGCTACACTATATACATAAAGCTACACTATATACATAAAACTACACTATATACATAAAGCTACACTATATACATAAAGCTACACTATATACATAAAGCTACACAATATACATAAAGCTACACTATATACATAAAGCTACACTATATACATAAAGCTACACTATACACATTACAGCTACACTATATACATAAAGCTACACTATATACATAAAGCTACACTATATACATAAAGCTACACTATACACATTACAGCTACACTATATACATAAAGCTGCACTATATACATAAAGCTACACTATATACATTACAGCTACACTATATACATAAAGCTACACTATATACATAAAGCTACACAATATACATTACAGCTACACTATATACATAAAGCTACACTACATACAGCTACACTATATACATACAGCTACACTATATACATAAAGCTACACTATATACATACAGCTACACTATATACATAAAGCTACACTATATACATAAAGCTACACTATATATATATAAGCACTTTCACTAGCACTGAGAAGAGCTGCACTTTGTATCATAGTTGCTAACAAGCATCCTGTGTGTGCTGTGACGGACGTAACGTGATTACGCACGTGACATCAGTGAGAAGACCCACGCTGACACATGCTGCTATGTGAATTCACTTCAGCAAGCAAGATTACTTTTGCAGTGCCAGCCTCACAGCCTGTAAGATTAGATCAGACTAGAGTCAGACAGTGAGTGACACTGATTTATCACCTAAACTGTACAAATTACAATTTAAACAGAGGTATGTCTCTCTCTTCCTTTGTATAAGTGTTATATTTATCACCCCCAAAAAATAATATAAATATTATATATATATATATATATATTTATATACACACACTTTGTATATCTTTATTTAAATCTCTCTCTCTCTCAATATATATATATTTTTTGAAAAAGTCTCCTGTGAGAGCCGAAACGTCTGGTTTATTTTGACATTAATAAATACGGAGTGTTATAAATCCTGTTGTGCCTGCTGTGCTTTGGATCATTTACAATCACGGGGACCGCCCGTGAGATTCAACACTATTTTGCTGTATGCTGTTGTTGAGGCAGAGCACCAGGTGGCTGAATTGATAAAGAGTGTGCCGTCTCTATTGGAGAGTTTGTGTATATATATATATATATATTCACACGCACTACACAATATTATTATATTATACATACATTATTTAATAATATTTATATATTGTCTGTGTATATATATTGTCATATCTGCTACCCCTTTAAGAGGCATGTCCCTGTTCCTACTCATATCCCTATTTAAGGGCCTATTCCTTTTTTTTATTTCTTTATTTATATACCAATTCAAGCAAACAGTTCATATGACAATTAGAGCAATACAACATAAAAGAGAAACAAATGCAAATCGTTTGTCATATATACCATACAAGTAATATCTTATATCCTCGTTTCTTCTGAACCCAGAAAAACAAGACAAAAATACAACAGGATTAATAATCAACTAACTAATATATTACACTCTTATCACTTGAATTGGGGTTTTTCACAACTTTAAATTAAAATACATGTAGGACTGGCCACTGCTTCAATTAACAAAGCATGAATCAAGATCAAACATTACTGGCCCAAGGGACAAGACAAAACAACGCATAGAGAAAAAAAAAAAAGAGAGAGAAGAGGAGAGAAGAAAAAAAAAAAAAAAAAAAAAAAATTTTATTAAATTATGTTATGCTCTTCTGTAAGTACAGCTTCCTATCAGAGACTTACCATCGATTTACTATCAATCCCTGAACAGGGCCTTTATATATCATCGAATTTATAAATCATCTCTACTTATGTATCCTGCTTTAAAGAAAGGTTTCATTATTTCCTCTATAAACTCAGCTGTCTGACTCTTAATGACCTTCCTCCATTTTGTAAAGAAGGCTTTAAATTGATTCACGTTGCCGGGTTCTATATTTAGTTGTTCACATATCAGCTGCCCAATCACCTTCTGACTAAACTCTGCTATGCTGGGGTATTTTTGAGCTTTCCAATACTGTAGTATTAAATTCCGAGCTACTTGTATTATAGTCGTTATAAGCGCATGTTCTTCTTTCTTAAATTGATTCGGTAATACAAAAAAAAGTATTGAAGTAAGCGTAGGGGAAAAACGTTGTGTTAAAAATCTATTTACCCAGTATGCCACCTTTTTCCAGTATTGTAGAATCTTGGGGCAATGCCAGAAACAATGTGCAATATCTGCCTGTGGTGCATGGCAGTGGAAGCAATCTCCTTTAGAATTTTTGTCCCATTTCGCTAATAATTTAGGAGTAATATATGCATTGTTTATAATGTAGCTATGTGTTTCCTTCCACCGCATATACTTATCTCCAACTATTTCTATACTTTGTTTGATATTTATTTCTGTAATTTCTGGCAGAATCTTTTGCCATTTATTCTGCAGATTCTCTAAATGTGTCTTACCTAGGTTTTTCATAATCATTTTATACCATGTTGCGATTGAAAAAAAACCTGCCCTATAAATTTGGATACCTACTCCAACTATTCCTAACTCCCAACTGCTATCTTGATTATTCGTTAAATGATTGAAAAATTGTCTGGCCTGAAGATAACCAAAAAAGTGATGTCTCGGTAGACCAAATTCTACTTGAATTTGGGAGAAAGATTTTATCAGCCCTGTTCTTTTATCTAATAATTGTATTACATACTCTAAACCTGCATTTCTCCAGCTATGAAATATTCCAAAATTCAATCCAGGTCCAAAATCAATATGTCCCAGAAACGTAAGATATTTGGATACCTTATAATTAAGTTTGAGAATATTACAAAATTTTTGCCATGCCTTTACTATGTTACTTATCATTCTCAAATTTCGGATTTTTGGAGGTAGTTTAGAAAATGGGATGTGCAGTATATTTTTTAAGGACAGGGGTTTTATTAAACTTTCTTCTATCTCTGGCGAGGAAAATTGACTTGTTTGTGTGATCCAGTCAGCAGCTAGTTTTACCATAGTAACCTGGTTATATAATTTAATATTAGGCAGGCCATATCCCCCAGCCTCTTTGTCAAGATACAACAATCTTTTAGCTAATCTGACCCTTCCCTTTCCCCATAGAAAGGAGTTGCATTCTTTTTCATAGTACTTTAAATCAGTATTTTTGAGAGACATAGGTAGATTTTGCAATAAGTACAATAGGCGAGGAAATAAAAAAGTCTTCAATATCGTGATTTTGGCTGATAAAGCTATGGGAAGTGGTCTCCATCCATCTAGAAGCCTCTTACTTTCTTGAAAGAACTTTGAAAAATTTAAGCTATACCATAATCCTGGATTACTGCTTACATTGATACCCAGGTATTTAATTTGTTCTACTTCTTGAAAGGGATGCTTACCCTGCTGCCCACAGGGTTTTCTAACCCATAGTATTTCTGATTTACCCTGGTTGACCTTATAGCCAGAAAACGCACTGAATTCCTCTATTAGTTCTAGTAATACTGGTATAGTTTGAGATGTTCTAGGCAAGAAAAGTATTATGTCGTCCGCATATAATGCCAGAGACACCCTGCCGTCTCCTACTTTTACCCCGGGTAAGCTTTGTCTCAGTCTTGTGGCAAATGGTTCTAGTGACAAATTAAATAATAAGGGTGATAACGGACACCCTTGTCTTGTTCCTTTTGTTAACCTTATTTTTGGCGACAGTTGACCATTTATTTGAAGGCAGGAGTATGGAGTATTGTAAATCAGTTTCACAAAATTATAAAAATTCCCTGTTAAGCCAAATTGTGATAGAGTAGTAAACAGGTGGTCCCAATTAATTAAATCAAAAGCTTTTTCCGCGTCTAATGTTATTAGGGCAACATCATTTTCACATTTTTTTCCTTTAGCCTTAGTTTCATACCAATAATGATCTAAAGTCATTAAAACTTTTCTTATATTTTTTGAAACGTTTCTCCCTGGCATAAACCCTGATTGATCTTGGTGGATCAGCTTATTTATGTATTTTTTTAATCTGTCTGCAATTATTGATGTGAGAAGTTTATAATCATTGTTTAATAGTGATATTGGTCTATATGCATTTGGATTTTCTGGGTCTTTACCTTTTTTATATATTAATGTGACTGTAGATGCAGAAAACAAATCAGAACCTGAAACATTATCCCTATAATACTGATTGAAAAGATCACCTAGGGTACCAGGAAGCTCATTTTTCAGGATTCTATAAAATTCCACTGGAATTTGATCTGGGCCTGGAGACTTATTCAGTTTGGCCTTTCCTATTCCTTTTATGATTTCCTCTTCCGTTATTGGCAAATTTAATTCCAATAATTCATCTGGATCTATTTTTGGTAGAGTAACTTTTCCCCAAAACTGTTCTTTTATCTTTTTATCACATGCTCCTGCCATATTAATTTCCTTGTAATATTCATACATTGCCTGTCTTATTTTACTCGCAGTTGTGTATCTTGTCTCCCCAATTTTAATTGAGGTTAAATATCTTTTCTCAACCTGTCTGTTCTTCATTATTTTAGATAATACTTTAGCTGACCTTCCATGATGGCTGGTGAAAAAAGCATTCATTTTTTTTTCCTGTTTAGCTATTTTTATTTTCAGAAAGTTCTCTCTTTCTATCTTTGAATAGTCAGCCCAGTTTTCCTCATTAGGCGTACTAATATAAGCTTTATACTTATTTTTTAGTTGGTTTGCCAACTGCACATCCATTGCTGTGGTTTTTTTCCTCCATTTGACCATATAGGCCTTTATTTCTCCCCGGAGTACTGCCTTGGCAGCCTCCCAAAATATTTCAATCTTATGATAGTAATTTTTATTTTCCTCATAGTATAGTTTCCATTTTTTTATTAAGAACCTATTAAAGTCACTATCCTGAACTAAGATTCTGGGGAAGTAAAATTATTAACACTACTCTTCTGCTTCCTAATCCCGTCTATCTCCAGACCAACAATTGCGTGATCTGAGATTAGTATATCCTGGTTCATAGGAGTAAGGTCAAGTGAAAACATAGCTTCACTTATTAGAAACAGATCTATCCGAGACATCGCTTTATGTGTCTTTATGTGTCTTCGACTCACATGTAAATGCGCTTATATCTGGGTTTTTTATTCGCCAAATATCAAAAAGATTCAGCTTGTTACGAAAAGAGGCGAATAATTTTTCTTCCGCTTTCCTGCCTATCTGGGAATAGCCCTGTCTAATTCTATCCAAGGTTGGACTAGTTGTCATGTTATAATCCCCGGCAACGATCAGATTTTTATTGATATATGGAAATAGTTTGACATATATATTTTCCCAGAACACTGGATCTAACTCATTTGGGCCATATATATTACAAATTACTAGGTGTGTATTACCGTGTTCTACTTCAACTATAATGTATCTCCCCTCTGGATCCTGTATTTGATTAACAATTTTGTACATAAAATTTCTTGCAAATAATATTGCGACCCCTCTCTTGCGTTTCGGTCCAGGTGCAGATACTATCTCACCCACCCAATTACATTTAAGTTTAACAATCTCTGCATCTTGCAGATGCGTCTCTTGTATAAGAGCAATATCTGGTTTATTTTTTTTTAGCAACTTTAAAATTATACTCCTTTTTGCTGGGGAGGTTATTCCCCCAACATTCCATGATAGAATATTAACTATTTTAAACTATAAAACTGAATTAATATCAGAGAGCATAACATAAGAAAATAAAAAAAAAAAAAAAAAAAACCAGAAACCTGTACAAACAATAAAAACTCTTTACTCTGCATACCATATCTCTGTACATCTACCTTCATATATTCAATACATTTATAATCTGGAGCAAGTAGAGCTCTTATAGTGGCCCTTATACAGTTGTTATTGCTGTCATGCATTGCAAAGTTTAGTCGGGGCACCGCCTCTCAACCTATAATATCAGCTATAGTGTACTAATAAAATCTTTAGCTTCTTTTGCCGTTTTCAATAACACATTTTCATTATTAACTTTCAAATAGATTTTAGCTGGATATATAAGTCTCGCCTGTACACCTCTCTGAATTAGGGTTGTGCAATAAGGGGACATTTCCCTGCGTTTCATTTGTGTTTCCATTGAGTAATCTTGAAACAGAAGTATCCTATTCTGACCTACCATTAGCATATTCTTCTGCTTAAATTGTCTCATTATTATAACCTTCGCTTGAAAATTCAGATATTTTATCATGATAGGTCTTGGTTTAATTGTACTTTCATTGCCCATTTTGAGAGATCCTAATCTATGCGCCCTTTCTACCATGAATAATGAATCTGTAATTTGCAGGCCTAATAACGTTGGCAGTTCTTGCGAGGCAAATTTATTTAAGTCCTGGGGCAAAATGGATTCTGGCAGACCCACTAATTTTATGTTATTCCTGCGTGACTGGTCTTCTAATTCCTCCACTTTAGCTTGGAGTTTTATTATTGTTAATTCCTGGGTTTTAACTTTCTTATCTTGTAATCCTGCCTGGTCCTCTAAATCTGAGACTCTTAATTCTACCTCCGCTATCCTCTTTGAAAATTGCCTAACCTCCTCCGTGAGGCCAGAAATATCATTTTTAATAGCATTAAATTGTTGCATTATTAAATCAGTAATTTGTTGCATGAGTGTCTGTGTCTCCTGTTTATCGGGTTGTACTAATTGTGGTGTAATATCAGAAAGTGGAGAACTCCTAAGATTATATGCAAATAGTTAAACAGAATATATTCAATACTATCATCAAGCATCACAAATTACCCTCTTTTTCTTGTAAAACCTTAAGCACAAAAAACAGCATCCCCAATCTTTCTATCCCAACTTCAGCAAACTATTTTGTTTTCTTGAACCCTGTTACACTATATAAAACATTTATATTCCAGCATTTTAAATCATGCTCACATATGGCACATATTTGTCCGTATTTAGGTATCACTGTTCCTGTAATGGCCTAGGCTCTTTATGTTGCTAATATTTGTAGGGAGCAGTAACACCAAAAATAACAACAAGAAAAAAAGGAAAATACTTCTCCCAGACTAGGCAATTCCTCACAGTGTCCGGAAATATTACAAAGTTACTTATCTTAGGCTCGTATTATAGTCCACTCCTGTGTGGTTTTTGTCCCCAGCTAAGGGTCGTATTGGATAGCGATGCAGATTTTTAACCTTTTTAGACCCTTCAGCAGCAGACACCCCTTTCAAGTAGGCAGCTGTATAGACAAAAAGAAATGACAAAATAAAAAGTACCTTCTCTTTCTTATTTATATCCAGTTGTCAGTCCGGACCTTCCTTTCTCTGTGGGATTACTAACTTGTTTGCTACTGGGTACTCCTCAATTACTTGCCCCTGGGGTAGCAGGATATTGCCAGTTACTTTATTATATGGCACATATATACCCTCCGTGTGCCTTGCTTGCTTGGACTGTATCTTGTCTCCGCTTCTTTCTATTTATTTGCTCCCTCCAGGACTGCCACGTTCTGTGTTACCCAGGAGGACCTCTGGTGCCATTCACCTCCGCGGTGTCTCCCTTTTATGCCGGGCCCTAGGTGCCGCTCTCGATCACACCTCCTCTCTGGTTCCTCCGGTCCCGTTGCAGGCCATGTATGCCAGGAGCCCTCAGATGTATTTCGCCTCCACGGCGTCTCCACTCTATGAAGTACCAATACTGTCACCCTCGGTCACTCTCCTCTCAGTTTGTTCCGCGGCCGTCACAAGCTGTGTCAGCCCCAGTCCCTCAGGTACAGCTCACCTCTGCGGTGTCTCCGCTTTTTGCCGCGTCGCAGACACTATCCTCGCCTGCTCCTCGGGCCGACTCTGCCGGCGTCCCACGCCGGGTTGCAGACCAGGCCGCAAACCAGGCCTATGTTCTCTTTTCGGCCCTCCGCTTGTCCGGGTTACTCAGTGTCCCAGTGACTTAGTATCTTTAGACTGCCGCCAATACTTCCTCATTGTGGTACCAACTCATCCAGGTGAGAGGTCAATGCTGCAGCTTTAGCTTTGGTACTCCGTTCGTGTAGATAGGTAGGCAAAGCAGCTTCTGCCACGAAGCTTTTCTTAGGCAGATAATGACTTCCGCATCTGGGACCCAATGGTCCGTTATCCAGGCCGGTGTTAGCCGGCAAAGGCGTCCTCTGATGTGGGGAGTTGTTGTTAGGCCCCGTGAGCCTGGTGGAGAGACCTTGCAGCGTGCACGCTCTCCTTCCCCCAACCGGAAGTCTCCTCTCCCAAGGGCCTATTCCTACACAAACTGCTTGATCACTGCAAGTGTTTGGGAAATTTCTTTTCTCTCCCATTGTTGCTGCGCTCTTCCTGAACTTATCTCTCAAGCCAAACTATTTGATATTTGAAGTTTCCATATTTCTCTTTTCAGAAGGATTCACTATATTGCAGCTTGAATCATCTCTGAACTCTGTTACCTGCATTAATCCTCTAACAGCTGTGAGTATCATCCTCTCCCTCTGCAGCCACTTCACACTGAATCAGCTATGCACTGACATCATCATCCACACGCTGTGTTCTGAGGGAATCGCATAACACTCTGCTCTCTAACCAGACTGCATAACATTTACTGAATTCAGGATCTTCAACTCCTAAGTAAGTTATTACTAAGGATCAACAGCAGACCGGATATCAGAAGTAAAACAAGTAAGAAAGCTATATACTAATTGCAACTACTTTTATCTCAGCTGCTTGTAAATTTGACTGTCTCTGACTAACTGCAAATAGCTTTACTTTTTGGGTATATTTCTCTACTAATTTCTACATATCAGGTGTTGCAAACTACTTTTTCATTGCATGAAATCTGCCTGCTTTTTCAAACCTGCTGTTTTGCTCATCTGTGACTCACAACTAAGACTTTGATAAAAATCAGAATTGCTTTGCAAAACCAAAGTTCTTTAAGAGTAAATATTGAAAGCTTATAGCAGGTTATCCTGAGGATTTCTAAAATCATATTCAGAGTTGAATAAGCTCTCTGTTAAACACATAGTTTTGTCAGTGGGTTACCTATTGAGATAAAAAACTACTAAACTGATATTCCTAGTAAAAACAACTTCATTAACCTGTTTGTGAGTTGTTAAATAGGAATACCTACAAATACCATATTTCCTCTAAAAGCCTATAAAATTGATAGGGATATTGCAGAGTGATCAAGCCATAAAAACATAATTTATGCTTACCTGATAAATTTATTTCTCTTGTGGTGTATCCAGTCCACGGATCATACATTACTTGTGGGATATTCTCCTTCCCAACAGGAAGCTGCAAGAGGACCACCCACAGCAGAGCTGTCTATATAGCTCCTCCTTTCCCTGCCAATCCCAGTCATTCGACCGAAGACAAGCTAGAGAAAGGAGAAACCATAGGGTGCAGTGGTGACTGTAGTTTAAAAATAAAATATACCTGCCTTAAAATGACAGGGCGGGCCGTGGACTGGATACACCACAAGAGAAATAAATTTATCAGGTAAGCATAAATTATGTTTTCTCTTGTAAGGTGTATCCAGTCCACGGATCATCCTTTACTTGTGGGATATTAATACCAAAGCTATAGGACACGGATGAAGGGAGGGACAAGGCAGGTACTTAAACGAAAGGTACCACTGCCTGCAAAACCTTTCTCCCAAAAATAGCCTCAGAAGAAGCAAAAGTATCAAATTTATAGAACTTTGAAAAAGTATGAAGCGAAGACCAAGTTGCCGCCTTGCAAATCTGTTCAACAGAAGCCTCATTTTTAAAAGCCCATGTGGAAGCTACCGCTCTAGTAGAATGAGCTGTAATCCTTTCAGGAGGCTGCTGGCCAGCAGTCTCATAAGCTAAGCATATTATACTCCTTAGCCAAAACGAAAGAGAAGTTGCCGAAGCCTTTTGGCCTCTCCTCTGTCGAGAGTAGACAACAAACAATGCAGATGTTTGACGAAAATATTTAGCAGCTTGTAAATAAAACTTTAAAGCACGAACCACGTCAAGATTGTGTAATAGACGTTCCTTCTTTGAAGAAGGATTAGGGCACAGTGACGGAACAACAATCTCCTGATTGATATTCTTATTAGATACCCCCTTAGGTAAAACCCAGGTTTGGTACGCAAAACTACCTTATCTGCATGGAAGATCAGATAAGGGGAATCACACTGTAAGGCAGATAACTCAGAAACTCTACGAGCCGAGGAGATAGCTACCAAAAACAGAACTTTCCAAGATAAAAGCTTGATATCTATGGAATGCAAGGGTTCAAACGGAACCCCTTGAAGAACTTTAAGAACTAAATTTAAACTCCATGGCGGAGCAACAGGTTTAAACACAGGCTTTATTCTAACTAAAGCCTGACAAAATGCCTGAACGTCTGGAACATCCGCCAGACGCTTGTGCAAAAGAATAGATAGAGCAGAAATCTGTCCCTTTAAGGAACTCGCTGACAAACCCTTCTCCAATCCATCTTGGAGAAAGGACAATATTCTAGGAATCCTGACCTTACTCCATGAGTAACCCTTAGATTCACACCAATGAAGATATTTACACCATATCTTATTATAGATTTTCCTGGTGACAGGCTTTCGTGCCTGAATTAAGGTATCAATGACTGACTCGGAGAAGCCACGCTTTGATAAAATCAAGCGTTCAATCTCCAGGCAGTCAGTCGCAGAGAAATTAGATTTGTATGGTTGAAAGGACCCTGAAGTAGAAGGTCCTGTCTTAGAGGCAGAGTCCATGGTGGAAAGGATGACATGTCCACCAGATCTGCATATCAAGTCCTGCGTGGCCACGCAGGTGCTATCAAAATCACTGATGCTCTCTCCTGCTTGATTTTGGCAATCAGACGAGAGAGCAGAGGAAACAGTGGAAACACATAAGCCAGGTTGAAGGACCAAGGTGCTGCTAGAGCATCTATCAGCGCTGCCTTGGGATCCCTGGACCTGGATCCGTAACAAGGAAGCTTGGCGTTCTGGCGAGACGCCATGAGATCCAGTTCTGGTTTGCCCCAACGTTGAATCAACTGTGCAAACACCTCCGGATGGAGTTCCCACTCCCCCGGATGAAAAGTCTGTCGACTTAGAAAATCCACCTCCCAGTTCTCTACACCTGGGATATGGATAGCTGATAGGTGGCAAGAGTGAATCTCTGCCCAACGAATTATCTTTGAAACTTCCAACATCGCTAGGGAACTCCTTGTTCCCCCTTGATGGTTGATGTAAGCTACAGTCGTGATGTTGTCCGACTGAAATCTGATGAACCTCATTGTCGCTAGCTGAGGTCAAGCCTGAAGAGCATTGAATATCGCTATTAGTTCCAGAATGTTTATCGGAAGGAGAACCTCCTCCTGAGTCCACGATCCCTGAGCCTTCAGGGAGTTCCAGACTGCCCCCCAGCCCAGAAGGCTGGCGTCTGTTGTTACTATTGTCCAATCTGGCCAGCGAAAGGTCATACCTTTGGACAGATGGACCCGTGATAGCCACCAGAGAAGAGAATCCCTGGTCTCTTGATCCAGATTTAGTAGAGGGGACAAATCTGTGTAATCCCCATTCCACTGACTGAGCATGCAGAGTTGCAGCGGTCTGAGATGTAGGCGGGCAAACGGAACTAAGTCCATTGCCGCTACCATTAAGCCGATTACTTCCATACACTGAGCCACCGAAGGGCGAGAAGTAGAATAAAGAACACGGAAAGAATTTGGAAGTTTTGATAACCTGGCCTCTGTCAGGTAAATCCTCATTTCTACAGAATCTATCCCAGAAAGGAAACTCTTGTGAGAGGGGATAGAGAACTCTTCTTTTCGTTCTCTTTCCACCCATGCGACCTCAGGAATGCCAGAACGATGTCCGTATGAGACTTGGCAATTTGGAAATTCGACGCCTGTATCAGAATGTTGTCTAAGTAAGGGGCTACTGCTATGCCCCGCGGCCTTAGGACCGCCAGAAGTAACCCCAGAACCTTCGTAAAGATTCTTGGAGCTGTAGCTAACCCAAAGGGAAGAGCCACAAACTGGTAATGCCTGTCTAGGAAGGCAAACCTGAGAAACCGATGATGATCCTCGTGTATCAGAATGTGAAGATAAGCATCCTTTAAGTCCACGGTAGTCATGTATTGACCCTCCTGGATCATAGGTAGGATGGTTCGAATAGTCTCCATCTTGAAGGATGGGACCCTGAGAAAATTGTTTAGGATCTTGAGATCTAATATTGGTCTGAAGGTTCCCTCTTTTTTGGGAACCACAAATAGATTTGACTAGAAACCTTGACCCTGTTCCCCCTTTGGAACTGGGCGAATCACTCCCATAACTTGGAGGTCTTGAACACAATGTAAGAATGCCTCTCAATTGCAGATAATTGTGAAAGGTGAACTCTCCCTTCTGGAGGGGAAGCTTTGAAGTCCAGAAGATATCCCTGGGACACAATTTCCAACGCCCAGGGATCCTGGACATCTCTTGCCCAAGCCTGGGCGAAGAGAGAAAGTCTGCCCCCTAATAGATCCGTTACCGGATGGGGGGGCCAATCCTTCATGCTGTCTTAGAGGCAGCAGCAGGCTTCTTGGCCTGCTTATCTTTGTTCCAAGCCTGGTTAGGTCTCCAGACCGACTTGGACTGGGAAAAAGTTCCCTCTTGTTTTTTATTAGAGGAAGTTGATGCCGCGTTCGTCTTAAAGTTTCGAAAGGCACGAAAATTAGTTTGTTTGGCCCTTGATTTGTTAGACCTATCCTGAGGAAGGGCATGACCTTTTCCCCCAGTAATATCAGAAATGATCTCCTTCAATCCAGGCCCGAATAGGGTCTGCCCCTTGAAGGGAATATTAAGAAGCTTAGACTTTGAAGTAATGTCAGCTGACCATGATTTAAGCCATAGCGCCCTACGCGCCTGAATAGCAAAGCCAGAATTCTTAGTCGTTAGTTTAGTTAAATGAACGACGGCATCAGAAACAAATGAATTGGCTAGCTTAAGTGCTCTAAGCTTGTCAAGTATATCATCTAATGGGGTCTCTACCTGTAAAGCCTCTTCCAGAGACTCAAACCAGAAGGCCGCAGCAGCAGTGACTGGGGCAATGCATGCAAGAGGCTGTAGAATAAAACCTTGTTGAATAAACATTTTCTTAAGGTAACCCTCTAACTTTTTATCCATTGGATCTAGGAAAGCACAATTGTCCTCAACGGGGATAGTAGTACGCTTAGCTAGGGTAGAAACTGCTCCCTCCACCTTAGGAACCGTCTGCCATAAGTCCCGTGTAGCAGAATCTATGGGAAACATTTTCTTAAAAACAGGAGGGGGAGAGAACGGTACACCTGGTCTATCCCATTCCTTAGTAATAATTTCTGAAAACCTTTTAGGTATTGGAAAAACATCAGTTTTATCCAATCTGCACATTTTCTCTGGCACTGCAATGGTGTCACAGTTATTCAGAGCAGCTAAAACCTCCCTGAGCAACACGCGGAGGTGTTCAAGCTTAAATTTAAATGTTGACATATCAGAATCAGGTTGAAGCATCTTCCCTGAGTCAGAAAAATCACCCACAGAAAGAAGCTCTCCTTCCTCAGCTTCTGCATATTGTGAGGGGGTATCAGACATAGCTACTAAAGCATCAGAGTGCTCTGTATTTCTTCTAACTCCAGAGCTGTCTCACTTTCCTTGTAACCCAGGTAGTCTGGATAATACCGCTGTAAGGGTATTATCCATGACTGCCGCCATGTCTTGTAAAGTAAACGCCATGGGCGCGCTAGATGTACTTGGCGCCTCAAGAGCGGGAGTCCCTTGAGCGGGAGTTAAAGGTTCTGACACGTGAGGCGAGTTAGTCGGCATAACTTCCCCCTTGTCAGTTTCCTCTGGTGATAAATCTTTTAAAGACAGAATATGGTTTTTAGAACTTAAAGTGAAATCAGTACATTTGGTACACATTCTAAGAGGGGGTTCCACCATGGCTTCTAAACATAATGAACAAGGAGTTTCCTCTATGTCAGACATGTTTAAACAGACTAGCAAGCTTGGAAAACACTTTAAAGAAAGTAAACAAGCAAAAATTAAAAACGGTACTGTGCCTTTAAGAAAAATAAAAAAGGGCAGAATTTGAAAAACAGTGATACAAAGCAGTAAATCAAACGAAATTTTTACAGTGTGTATAATAGGCTAACAGAGCATTGCACCCACTTGCAAATGGATGATTAACCCCTTAGTTTAAAAAACGGATCAAAAAAACGAAATAAACATTTTTTAACAGTCACAACAAACTGCCACAGCTCTGCTGTGGCCCTACCTTCCCATACAATCGACTTTGGAAAGCACAAAAACCCTTTAGAGAGGTCCTAAGCCTTCAGGGGACTCCAGGGAAACTGGATGTCTCAGTTTGCAAAAACTAATGCGCATTTAGGCGCAAAATTAGGCCCCTCCCACTTCTGTATACACAGTGAGAGGCCTAACAAAATTTTCCCTAGGCAAAATATAGCCAGCCATGTGGAAAAATCTGGGCCCCAATAAAGTTTTATCACCAATATGCATATAGAAAACGTTTAAGCACTTTCAGCAAACGTTTTATATTTCAGTAATGGAAAAAATAATAAGAGTATTACCTTTAACAGCAAGCATGATACTAGTTGTTATTAAATCACTGTAATCAGGCTTACCTTAGATAAATCCGGTATTAACAGCATTTTCTAGTATTTTCATTTCTCTAGAAAAATTTAAACTGCACATACCTCATAGCAGGAAAACCTGCACGCCGTTCCCCAGCTGAAGTTACCTCTCTCTTCAGTTATGTGTGAGAACAGCAATGGATCTTAGTTACAACCTGCTAAGATCATCAAGACCACAGGCAGACTCTTCTTCTACTTTCTGCCTGAGACCAAAATAGTACAACTCCGGTACCATTTGAAAATAACAAACTTTTGATTTGAAGAAAAAATAACTAAATTACACCACATCTCTCTAACTGCTTCCTATCTTGTTGAGAGCTGCAAGAGAATGACTGGGAGTGGCAGGGAGAGGAGGAGCTATATAGACAGCTCTGCTGTGGGTGGTCCTCTTGCAGCTTCCTGTTGGGAAGGAGAATATCCCACAAGTAATGGATGATCCGTGGACTGGATACACCTTACAAGAGAAAGGTAATTAGGTAAAGATGGATCCCACAGAAATGGCAAACCAAATAGCCTCACTTAATCAAAAAGTTGATATCCATGCACAGGGACTAAATGAATTGCAAACAGAGAATAACACCCTAAAACGCCTGATTAATGACTTTTTACCCAAAAAGCAGCTGAGCACCCGGAACCACATATAAACCCACCACAACCCTTTTCAGGGGTTAGATCAGAATTTCGTGAGTTTAAAAATTCCTTTTTTTTTTTTAAATCTTTTTATTAAGTTTTTCATACAAACATTGAACATTAAAAAAAAAAAAGTAAAATAAATCTCATTACCAGCATTACACTTTTACCTTAAGTAATACCGTACAATGATAGTATTCCAACATACATATCATATTATCATCATCTTATTACAAAAATTACTTCATTATCTTTAATTATCATTAGTGCCGTGCAAGAATAGATTTTGCATCACATTATACAGTTTATAACAGACACAATTTTAATTATAATTACCTAACATGGTATATTCTTCAGGTGCTATCGATTATAGACGGGGAGTGAGAGAGGAAAAAAAAAAAAAAAAAGGAAAAGTCGCTCTTTGGAAGACAAGCCTTGTCGTTACATTAAACCCCAAATTGGGTTATATCTATCCAGTGATAAGGTAACTCACCCTCTAGTACTAGGGAAAGAAATATTGAAGAATTCTGGAATCTAACAGTAAATTGGTGTTGGAGCGGTGCTGGCCAAGCACTTATATATTTTTTCCACTTTGCAAAAAAAGCTCGAAAATGTATTTCCGAGTTGAATTTAGTGTCATATGATTCAATTGTCATTTGTAAAGTTAATAAATTTACTAGTTCGGGAATGGCTATTATGGTAAAATTGATAAAAAGTTGTTCTCCTTTACTTCTCCTTTCTGAGTCTAGCATAAAAATCAGTCGAAAAGTTATAGTAATTTTTTTTTCGAGATATTTATTTAGCCAATAATTAACTTTTCTCCAATATTGGTTAATTTTCGGGCATGCCCATATGCAATGAATGATATCTGCCATTTCTTCTTTACATTTAAAGCAACAACTTGTTTGTCTAGTCTTTGAGATCTTATATAGCCTATAAGGAGTTAGATAGTAATTATTAAGTAGTTTTATTTGGGCTTCTCGCCAACTTATATTACTAGTTGCTTGTGATGAAAGAGAAATACTCTTTTCTATCTCCTGCTCTGTTATATTAGGAATTATTTTCATTATATTTTCTTTGAGTTCTCTTATATTATTTTGGCCAGACTTTATAGTTAAAGATTTATACCAATAAGACGTTGATCGTCGGCCTATCTCATACAGTTTAATTCCATTAGGAATCTCTTTAGCACCCCACTTGAATCCACTTATTCTGCACACTTGGCTAGCATAATTCCTTATCTGAAGGTAAGCATAGAAATTCTTAGTCGAGAGGGCATATCTACTAGATACATTTTCAAATGACTGTAATGTCTTGCTATCATCCTGAAAGAGTTGGGACACATAGACAAGTCCCTTCCTTTCCTATTCTGAAAATACCAAATCCCGGATCCCTGGTGTAAAGTCGGGGTTACCTTTAATAGAAAGTAAATGTGATGACCTTGGGTTGTGTCCCAACTCCTTACAGTACTTCTGCCAAGCAATTATAATATTGACAAAAGTCAGACTATATGCAATGTTACTTGGTAGCTTCTTCACAGGACAATGTAGTAAGGGTTTTCAAATCAAATGGCTTGACGAGCTTTGTTTCTATATCATGATAAGTCACATAGTTTGCTTCTGTTACCCAGTCTACCGCAAATTTTATCATACAGATCCAGTTATAGTATTCTATATTTGGCAGTGCTAATTCCCCATATTTTTTAGACTGTGTTGATCTATTCCTTGATATTCTAGGCCGAATCTTTCCCCAAATAAACAGTGAACATGCTGTATAAAACCTTTTAGTATCTTGCTTGGTAATAAATAAAGGAAGATTATGTAATAGATACAAGATCCGTGGAAAAAAAATTGTCTTTATTAGCATAATCTTAGCGGAAATCGATAGATAATATAGTTTCCAATTTTTCATCTCATCTGCCATATTGGTAAATATATCCTCAAAGTTGAGCTTATACCATTCGCTTGGATTTTTTGAGATTTTAATTCCCAGATATTTCATATTATCCGCTTCTTTAAAGACATGCGAAAAACATAATTTATGTAAGAACTTACCTGATAAATTCATTTCTTTCATATTAGCAAGAGTCCATGAGCTAGTGACGTATGGGATATACATTCCTACCAGGAGGGGCAAAGTTTCCCAAACCTCAAAATGCCTATAAATACACCCCTCACCACACCCACAAATCAGTTTAACGTATAGCCAAGAAGTGGGGTGATAAGAAAAAAGTGCGAAAGCATAAAAAATAAGGAATTGGAATAATTGTGCTTTATACAAAAAAATCATAACCACCACAAAAAAGGGTGGGCCTCATGGACTCTTGCTAATATGAAAGAAATGAATTTATCAGGTAAGTTCTTACATAAATTATGTTTTCTTTCATGTAATTAGCAAGAGTCCATGAGCTAGTGACGTATGGGATAATGACTACCCAAGATGTGGATCTTCCACGCAAGAGTCACTAGAGAGGGAGGGATAAAATAAAGACAGCCAATTCCGCTGAAAAAAATCCACACCCAAAACAAAGTTTAAATCTTATAATGAAAAAAACCGAAATTATAAGCAGAAGAATCAAACTGAAACAGCTGCCTGAAGTACTTTTCTACCAAAAACTGCTTCAGAAGAAGAAAACACATCAAAATGGTAGAATTTAGTAAAAGTATGCAAAGAAGACCAAGTGGCTGCTTTGCAAATCTGATCAACCGAAGCTTCATTCCTAAATGCCCAGGAAGTAGAAACTGACCTAGTAGAATGAGCTGTAATCCTTTGAGTTTTACCCGACTCGACATAAGCATGATGAATCAAAGATTTTAACCAAGATGCCAAAGAAATGGCAGAAGCCTTCTGACCTTTCCTAGAACCAGAAAAGATAACAAATAGACTAGAAGTCTTTCGGAAATCCTTAGTAGCTTCAACATAATATTTCAAAGCTCTAACTACATCCAAAGAATGCAACGACTTTTCCTTAGAATTTTTAGGATTAGGACACAATGAAGGAACCACGATTTCTCTACTAATGTTGTTAGAATTCACAACCTTAGGTAAAAATTTAAAAGAAGTTCGCAACACCGCCTTATCCTGATGAAAAATCAGAAAAGGAGACTCACAAGAAAGAGCAGATAATTCAGAAACTCTTCTAGCAGAAGAGATGGCCAAAAGAAACAAAACTTTCCAAGAAAGTAATTTAATGTCCAGCAAATGCATAGGTTCAAACGGAGGAGCTTGAAGAGCCCCCAGAACCAAATTCAAACTCCAAGGAGGAGAGATTGACTTAATGACAGGTTTTATACGAACCAAAGCTTGTACAAAACAATGAATATCAGGAAGACTAGCAATCTTTCTGTGAAAAAGAACAGAAAGAGCAGAGATTTGTCCTTTCAAAGAACTTGCAGACAAATCTTTATCCAAACCATCCTGAAGAAACTGTAAAATTCTAGGAATTCTAAAAGAATGCCAAGAAAAATGATGAGAAAAACACCAAGAAATGTAAATCTTCCAGACTCGATAATATATCTTCCTGGATACAGATTTACGAGCCTGTAACATAGTATTAATCACAGAGTGTGAAAACGAGCAAAGGGGATCGCGTCCGATGCAGCAGTCATAAGACCTAGAATTTCCATGCATAAGGCTACCGAAGGGAATGATTGAGACTGAAGGTTTTGACAAGCTGAAACCAATTTTAGACGTCTTTTGTCTGTCAGAGACAGAGTCATGGACACTGAATCTATCTGGAAACCTAAAAAGGTTACCCTTGTCTGAGGAATCAATGAACTTTTTGGTAAATTGATCCTCCATGTTCTCGAAGAAACAATACAAGTCAATTCGTATGAGATTCTGCTAAATGTGAAGACTGAGCAAGTACCAAGATATCGTCCAAATAAGGAAATACCACAATACCCTGTTCTCTGATTACAGAGAGAAGGGCACCGAGAACCTTTGTAAAAATCCTTGGAGCTGTTGCTAGGCCAAACGGCAGAGCCACAAACTGGTAATGCTTGTCTAGGAAAGAGAATCTCAGAAACTGATAGTGATCTGGATGAATCGGAATATGCAGATATGCATCCTGTAAATCTATTGTGGACATATAATGCCCTTGCTGAACAAAAGGCAGAATAGTCCTTATAGTTACCATCTTGAATGTTGGTATCCTTACATAATGATTCAATATTTTTAAATCCAGAACTGGTCTGAAGGAATTCTCCTTCTTCGGTACAATGAAAAGATTTGAGTAAAACCCCAGCCCCTGTTCCAGAATTGGAACTGGCATAATTACTCCAGCCAACTCTAGATCTGAAACACATTTCAGAAATGCTTGAGCCTTCACTGGATTTACTGGGACACAGGAAATAAAAAATCTTCTTGCAGGAGGCCTTATCTTGAAGCCTATTCTGTACCCTTGTGAAACAATGTTCTGAATCCAAAGATTGTGAATCGAATAATTTTTTGCGCCAAAAAAGTCCGCGCCAAGAATGACGCAATAAAATGAAGCATTTTCAGCCCCCGCGAGCCTAACAGCCCACAGGGAAAAAAGTCAAATTTTAAGGTAAGAAAAAAATTGATTATTCAAATGCATTATCCCATATAATGAAAATGACTGTCTGAAATAAGGAATGTTGAACATCCTGAATCAAGGCAAATAAATGTTTAAACACAATTATTTAGAACTTTATATAAAAGTGCCCAACCATAGCTTAGAGTGTCACAAAAATAAGACTTACTTACCCCAGGACACTCATCTACATGTAGTAGAAAGCCAAACCAGTACTGAAACGAGAATCAGTAGAGGTAATGGTATATAAGAGCAGTGATTTTTAACCTTTTTTTTGCCGTGGCACACTTTTTTACATTAAAAAATCCTGTGGCACACCACCATCCCAAAATTTAAAAAAAATCACACATTGTAGCCTAATACAGCATATATATATACACATACACACAAACACACACATACTGTATCTATTGTGCTGTTATGCCATGCCTCCTACAAACTACCCCTGCACTGGGAGTACAAAACAAGCAAAGTTTAAAAAATATGTCACACTGTTGTCAGTCTGCCGTGGCACACCTGAGGATCTCTCACAGCACACTAGTGTGCCACGGCACACTGGTTGAAAAACACTGTATAAGAGTATATCGTCGATCTGAAAAGGGAGGTAAGAGATGAATCTCTACGACCGATAACAGAGAACCTATGAAATAGACCCCGTAGAAGGAGATCATTGAATTCAAATAGGCAATACTCTCTTCACATCCCTCTGACATTCACTGCACGCTGAGAGGAAAACCGGGCTCCAACCTGCTGCGGAGCGCATATCAACGTAGAATCTAGCACAAACTTACTTCACCACCTCCACAGGAGGCAAAGTTTGTAAAACTGATTTGTGGGTGTGGTGAGGGGTGTATTTATAGGCATTTTGAGGTTTGGGAAACTTTGCCCCTCCTGGTAGGAATGTATATCCCATACGTCACTAGCTCATGGACTCTTGCTAATTACATGAAAGAAAGTTACTATTCAGAGTCTTATGAATCCACAAAATCTCAGATTTTATTGGGTTAATTCTATAACCAGAAAAAGTACTAAAACGGTTGATTAACTGAATAGATTGGGGAATACTATATCTTGTATCGCTTAGGTACAGCATAAGGTCGTCTGCATAGAGAGATAGAATGACATTCTGATCTCCCAAGGCTATACCTTTTAATTCCTGTCTGAGCCATATTGCCAGTGGTTCTAATGACACATTGAATAAGAGGGGTGACAAGGGGCATCCTTGCCTCGTGCCCCTCTGTAATGTAATATACTGTGATAAAAGACCATTGACTAATACTTGCGATCTTGAATTTTTATATATTTTTCTGAGCATATTGACTATACAACCAGAAAACCCAAAATTTTCAAGCGCCAAAAACAGATGTTCCCATATAATTGAATCAAAAGCATTCTCGGCATCTAGCATAACTAACGCAAGGTCTGTCTTTATCTTATTTTTCTCTCTTTTTTTATTATAATAATTATCTATAGTCAGTAATACTTTCCTAATATTACGCGCTATATTTCTTTCTGGTATAAATCCTGTCTGGTCACTATGGATTATTGTTCCAATAACTTTTTTAAATCTTTGGGCAAGTATTGCCATCAGCAATTTATAATCATTATTTAGGAGGGATATGGGTCTATATCCGCCTGGATCTTCTGGGTCTTTACCTTTTTTATATATTAGTGTTATAATTGAGTCTGAAAAATATGGGGAATCCATCTGACTTTCACAAAGATAATAGTTAAATAATTGGGTTAAAGTAGTTGTTACCTCTTTAATTAAAATTTTATAAAATTCCGCGCGTAACCTATCTGGGCCGGGGGCTTTATTCTGTTTCATAGCATTAATTGCCTTTTCACATTCTTCTATTGTTATTGGCTGGTTAATCATCTTTAAATCATCATCAGTCATTTTTGGTAATTTAATACTCTGCCAGAACTTTTCTTGCTCTGATTCATCTATCTTTACCTTAGAATAAATTCTTTTATAATATTTATGGAATATATCACAAATTTCAGTGGTTTGGGTACATTTTCGCTCTCCATCTCTGATACTTATTATATTTTTATTTTTCCTAATTTTATATATTCTTGCTAAATGCTTGGCAGTAGTACCTTGAAATCCTTGATAGAAAGCTCTATTTTTTAAGTCTTCTAATGACCAGGCTTCCCTCATAAAAAGCTCCCTAGCTTCTTTAGCTTGCTTATATTTATTCCAATGAGTATTATTCGGCTCGCTCAAATATCTCCTATATGCATTTTTAAGTTGGTTAGCAAGTTGGGTGTCTTGTTGTTTATATTTCTTTTTTTCCTTAATCATGTGTGATTTTATCTCGCCTCTCAGGACGGTCTTTCCCGCTTCCCAGAAAGTTTCTATTTTGTGTAAATACCCCATGTTATTTCTATAATATTCTCTCCAGGCTTCCACCAACCAATTTCTAAACTGTTTATTATTTGACATATAATTTGGAAAATGAAAAATATTATTATTCTTACCCCTTGAAGGAGAACTCTGTAATTTTATACTCACTATCGCGTGATCCGACAGAATGATCTCCGAGATTTGTGACTCAACATCCAGGGATAGCAGTCTCTCTTCTAGCAGAAATAAATCTATTCTAGAAAATTTTTTATGTGATTTTGATTCACATGTATAATTGCGTGTATCAGGATGTTGTATTCGCCATATATCTTTTAAATTTAAAGTTTTACAAAAGTCCCTAAAAAATTTAGCTTCCCTTGCATAATATCTTGGAGAACTCAATCTGAACCTGTCTATCTCTGGGTGTTGAGTCATATTAAAATCTCCGGCTATCACTAGATTACGGTCCAAATACGGAATCAGCTTATTCTTAATTTTATTCCAAAACTGAACATCAAGTTCATTTGGTCCATATAAATTACAAAGTGTCCAGAGTTTATTATTTACTTCTATTTGTATAACAATATATCTACCGAATGGATCTAACTCCTGATTTATAATCTTATAGCTAAGGTTCTTATGGAATAAAATAGCCACGCCACATTTCCTACTATTGCATGGAGTGGC
This sequence comes from Bombina bombina, assembly GCF_027579735.1. Classification (NCBI taxonomy): domain Eukaryota; kingdom Metazoa; phylum Chordata; class Amphibia; order Anura; family Bombinatoridae; genus Bombina; species Bombina bombina. The sequence continues at coordinate 71,899,298 of NC_069503.1, forward strand.
CAGCACCTCTGCAATCCATCCAACCTTTAGTTTATCAATTTCAGTTGCCTTTAGATGCAATTCTTGCAAAAAGATTATATCAGGTTTCTGTTTTTTAAGCTGCTTCAAAACATTCTTTCTTTTAATTGGAGACGTTATCCCTCCCACATTCCATGATATTAGTTTGAGCTCAGAAGTCATTTCTGGTTTTGTATATTCTCATATCTTTTATCACAGGGGGGGTGGAGGGGAGCATAAAAAGAATAAGAAAAAAAAAAAAAAAACTAATTCTCTCCCCGTATAGAAAACATTTATATTCAGGTAACACTTTTGTCTTCTTTTTAGTTACCTGTAGCACTTTAAAAGTATAAGCAATATTAAAAAAAATTTAATTCATACTCTCTCCTTTCGGGGGGAGGATGAAAACACACAATCACAATTGTCAACCTTATTTCAGTCATTCCATATACCTAGAACAGTCTTCCTTAAGTTTAACTTAATTTAACTCCTGCATATTTTATAGCTAGGAAGTATCTATATTTTTCCTCTCTGTAGCATTGAACTCTATTTTATATCTTTCAAAAAAGAGCTTCACTTCTGATGCATTATTAAACGTTTGAGTTATATCGTCCAGATCAACCAATATTTGTGCAGGGTATCTCATTCTGGCTCTATATCCTGCCTTAATAATAGCTGTACAATATGGAGCCATTTCCTTACGTTTAGTAGAGGTTTCTATTGAAAAATCTTGAAAGAGATGTATGCGTGTATTACCTATCATTAGTGCATTTAGTTTTCTAAAGTGTCTTAAGATGTTAATTTTATCATGGAAGTTAAGATAACGTATGACCACTATACGCGGTCTACTATATCCATCACTGAATCTCTTTATCTGTCCTGTCCTGTGGGCCCGTTCAACTAACACCCCTTCTGGTTGAATGTTCATCCCGAGCAATTGGGGGAGCGTTTGTGAGGCAAATTTTATTAGATCATCAAACTCTCTAGTCTCGGGCAGTCCTACCACCCTGACGTTATTACGCCGAGACCTATCTTCCAAACACTTTTTTTTTTTTTTTTTCACTCACTATTACCACTACTAACAATATTAACACAACTTAGTCTAAACAAGTAAAGATTAGACTTAAAGATAAGGTGAAAGGAAGAGGTAAAGGAAGGAGTTTAGATTGAATTTATTTATTGTCTATACACTATATATACACTATTAGAGGTTCTTTTTTGAAGAGTGCACGCAATTTCACTTATTCACTTTTTTTTCCCCAGTCCTCACTGTAACACAGTCGCACATTCCGAAAAACAAAGGCTTATCTTTATTCACTATCTATGGAAAAGTTTATCACCAATGCTAAAAATAGATCCCCTGCCATGCCTGCTAAAAAGGATAAAAAACCTAGATCTGTTCTAGATAGCTCAATTGATACAACAAATACACCTATACAAAATCCTGAGGTAAATATAATGTTTAATCAAATAGCTGACCTTATACTCCCTCAGTTCGAATCCCTTAAAAAAGATATAGCAGGACTGACGAATGAATTCTGGCAATTTTCAAATAGAATTGCCGAGGTAGAAACTAGGGTTTCCGAGCTGGAGGACTATAAAAACTCCCAAGAAGTTCAACTCAGAGAATATGACGTTAAGATTAAAACTATGCAATCTAAAAAAAGAGTTTAAAAATTCCTGCTTATTGTTGTATAGCATGAAACCGAAAACTTATTGTACAGAACGAATCAAAGTTTGTACTACGATCTCCTACCTTAGCGGATAGCCCAGGTCCTGGGCGGACAGATTTTTTGAATTAAATGATCCAATCCTGGATTCCCTACACAATTTTTTTTCTGCAATGTCTACCCTCTATGAGGATACTAACAAGCAGAACACAGCTGAAAACAATCTAAGATCCCTAAAGCAGGGCAAAAGGGCGGTTGAGGATTATGTAGCAGAGTTCCAGTTGTGGGTCACAGATTCTCAATGAAACTTAGTAAGCCTTAAAAAACAATTCCGTCTAGGATTGTCAGAGCATCTTAAGGATGAACTTTCAAGGATAGAATTGCCTGAAACCTTAGAAGCTCTCATAAAGGTATGCATATCTATGGACCGTCGATACAGAGAAAGGAGACAAGAAATACAAAGTCCTGACCTATATAATACGAAACCCTTCACTCCACACTATGATAAACATAGCACCCCTCCTGTTGCCATGGAGATTGGAAGCCTCAAAGGACCACTGTCTCAAGAAGAAAAATCAAGACATCGCCTTGCAAACTTATGCATGTACTGCGCCAATAAGGATCATACTGTTTCTACATATCCCTTGCTAATCCGTCAGAAGAAGGGTAAGATTTGCCACATAAGTTCACATACTGTACCAGTCACAAAAACTCACTTGTCTATTTTCTTGTCTTTACAGTGGGATCAGCACATCCTCCAGAAAGAGGCTATGATTGACTCGGGGGCATTTGGCATGTTTATAGACCGTAAAGTTGTAACCACTAATAAAATACCCTGTGTGCTTAAAAAAACACCTGTTTATGTCAGAGTTATTGATGGTTCTAATTTCTTAAAGGGTCCTATAACTTACCACACAATACCAATTCTCTGCACCAATAACACTGGCCATAAGAAATACATAAATACATCACCTTCGATGTAATCCCTGGTTCCATACACCCTTTGATACTTGGTTACCCATGGTTAACAAAACACAATCCTACAATAGACTGGTCCTCTAATGATCTCACTTTCGACTCACCATACTGTACTACTTACTACCTATTTTCCTTACACCAGCATACAACATATCGAACCATCTTTGCCCACAGCTTATATGGAATTTTCTGACGTCTTTAACCTAAAGGATGCAGAAAATGTACCACCACACAGACCGTATGACTGCCCTATAGACACCAAACCTGGTGCAGTCATACCCTTAGGCAGAATTTTCCCCCTATCACAAAAAGAGTTGAAACTTAAGGGAGTACTTAGACGAAAACTTACAAAAGGGTTTTATTTCACCTTCCACCTCCTCTGCAGCAGCAGGCATATTTTTCGTCACCAATAAAGATGGCACCCTCAGACCCATCATTGACTATATGGCTTTAAATTCTGTAACGATAAAAAAAAAAAAAACAGATACCCACTTCCACTCATCCCTGAGCTCCTAGAAAGGCTAAGAGATGCCAGGATTTTTACAAAACTTGACTTAAAAGGTGCTTATAACCTCATTAGGATGAGGAGTGGGGATGAGTGGAAAACTGCTTTCAGGACCCGATACAGGCTTTTCCAATACAACGTAATGCCATTCGGTCTAACAAACGCAACCCGCCACATTCCAATTTTTTATAAATGATATCTTTAAAGATCTGATGGATGTGTGCGTGGTAATATATTTAGATGACATTTTAATCTACTCACGAGATATTAACGAACATATCAAACATGTAAGGTGGGTTTTAGCCAGGCTGAGGGAACATCCCCTCTATGCTAAAATGGAGAAGTGCTGTTTCCATGTAAAGATGATAAAATTCCTAGGTTATATAATCTCACCCTCTGGTATAACTATGGATTTAGAAAAAGTCACTTCCATTTTGGATTGGGCCACACCCACAACAGTAAAATCACTTCAGAGGTTCCTGGGCTTCTCAAATTTTTATAGACGCTTCATAAAAAAATTCTCTACTATAGTACATCCCCTAACAAGGTTAACTGGTAAACAAAAATTTGTATGGACCAATGAAACCCAGAATGCATTCGAGTCATTAAAAGAACATTTCTCAACTGCTCCCATATTACAGTTACCTAATCCTGACTCCCAATACACACTTGAGGTTGATGCCTCTAACACTGGTATCGTAGCTGTTCTTTCACAACAGAGCCTAGAGAATCCTTCCTTACACCCCATAGGGTATTACTCCAGGTCACTCACAGCTCCTGAAAGAAACTACTCAGTTGGGGATAAGGAGCTACTGGCGATAAAATGTGCTCTGGAAAACTGGAGGCATCTGCTAGAAGGCACCCCAAAACCATTCTACATCTTCACAGACCATAAGAATCTGCAATACCTGAGAAACAATAAAACCCTTTCCTCTAGACAGGTAAGATGGGCTCTGTTTCTGGACCGTTTCGATTTCCTAATCACTTACAGACCGGGTTCAAAAAATATTAAAGCAGATGCTCTCTCACGATCACTTGAACCACTGCCAGATGATCAAGAGAAAGTACACATCATCCCACCTCATTGCCCTTGCATGCTGACATTCTAAAAGCTTTACAGTCAGATAAAGAGGTTCCCTCTATCTGTACAAAGGACGATACTTCTGGGATCTATTATTACAACAACTTGACTTATGTTCCTCCATCTCTACGAAAGGAACTCTTACAACACTTCCACGAATCACCACTTAGTGGTCATCCAGGAACAACTAAAACAAGGGAACTTTTAAAGTAGAGCTTTTTGGTGGCCCCAATTAGGACAGAATGTCTTCAACTTCGTTAAAGATTGCCATGTCTGCTCTAGAAACAAAAAATCACATCAAAACCTTTTGGTCTCATGTGCCCTCTACCTATACCAGAAGTCCCATGGAGTATGATTGCTATGGATTTTATAGTAGACCTACCACCCTCTAACAACAACACTACCATATTAGTAGTGGCTGACCACCTCATGAAACTAGCCCATTTTATACCACTAAAATCCTTACCAACCACTGTGATAACCGCCAAGGTTTTCTTTTCAAATATTGTTAAATTGCATGGACTTCCCACATCCATAGTGTCCGATCGAGGAACGCAATTTACATCAAAGTTTTGGAGAGAACTATGTAGACTTCTCAGAATTTCACCACAATATTCAACCGCTTTCCATCCTCAGTCTAACGGTTTAACTGAACGCACCAACCAAACACTGGAACAATACCTGAGATGCTATATATCTCACCTACAGGATGACTGGGTGGATTGCTTACCCTTTGCTGAATTTGCATACAACAATTCCATAAATTCCTCCACCAAAACATCCCCATTTTACGCAACTTATGGTTTCCATCCTAAATCTTTACCAGTAAAAGATTTAATATCCACTAATCCAACAGTAAGCAACTACAGTCAGAACATAAAATCCTCACTAGCAATGCTAAAAGACCATCTGGAAGAAGCAAAAAAGACTCAAAAGAAATACTTTGATACAAAACGGTCAACTCCTCCTGTATATACTATCGGTGACCATGTTTGGCTATCTACCAAAAACCTTAAACTTACTGTTCCCTGTAAGAAACCGGCCAACCAATTCATAGGTCCATATACAATCAAGAAAATCATTTATTCCAATGCTGTAATACTCAATTTACCTCACACGCTCAGAATTCATCCATCATTTCATGTGTCCCTTCTGAAACATTACTTAGGGAACACACCTCCTCCTGTTGCAGATACAACAACTTCACCTGTCGCTTCATCTGACCAAGAAGAATATGAAGTGGAAAGTATACTAGATTCACAACGTAGATGGAGAAGAGTAGAATATTTGGTCCATTGGAAGGGGTATGGTCCAGAGGAGGATTCATGGATTCCGGCCCTCGATTTACATGCTCCTCGTTTACTTGCAAAGTTTCATACCAAATACCCCTCAAAACCAAGTTGAATGGATGGAGTGGGGACATCCTGAGTGGGGGGATCTGTCATATCTGCTACCCCTTTAAGAGGCATATCCCTGTTCCTACTCATATCCCTATTTAAGGAGGGGCCTATTCCTACACAAACTGCTTGATCACTGCAAGTGTTTGGGAAATTTCTTTTCTCTCCCATTGTTGCTGCGCTCTTCCTGAACTTATCTCTCAAGCCAAACTATTTGATATTTGAAGTTTCCATATTTCTCTTTTCAGAAGGATTCACTATATTGCAGCTTGAATCATCTCTGAACTCTGTTACCTGCATTAATCCTCTAACAGCTGTGAGTATCATCCTCTCCCTCTGCAGCCACTTCACACTGAATCAGCTATGCACTGACATCATCATCCACACGCTGTGTTCTGAGGGAATCGCATAACACTCTGCTCTCTAACCAGACTGCATAACATTTACTGAATTCAGGATCTTCAACGCCTAAGTAAGTTATTACTAAGGATCAACAGCAGACCGGATATCAGAAGTAAAACAAGTAAGAAAGCTATATACTAATTGCAACTACTTTTATCTCAGCTGCTTGTAAATTTGACTGTCTCTGACTAACTGCAAATAGCTTTACTTTTTGGGTATATTTCTCTACTAATTTCTACATATCAGGTGTTGCAAACTACTTTTTCATTGCATGAAATCTGCCTGCTTTTTCAAACCTGCTGTTTTGCTCATCTGTGACTCACAACTAAGACTTTGATAAAAATCAGAATTGCTTTGCAAAACCAAAGTTCTTTAAGAGTAAATATTGAAAGCTTATAGCAGGTTATCCTGAGGATTTATAAAATCATATTCAGAGTTGAATGAGCTCTCTGTTAAAACACATAGGCCTAGATTTGGAGTTTGGCGGTAGCCGTGAAAACCAGCGTTAGAGGCTCCTAATGCTGGTTTTAGGCTACCGCCGGTATTTGGAGTCAGTCAGGAAAGGGTCTAACGCTCACTTTTCAGCCGCGACTTTTCCATACCGCAGATCCCCTTACGTCAATTGCGTATCCTATCTTTTCAATGGGATCTTTCTAACTCCGGTATTTAGAGTCGTGTCTGAAGTGAGCGTTAGAATTCTAACGACAAAACTCCAGCCGCAGAAAAAAGTCAGTAGTTAAAGGGACACTGAACCCAAATTTTTTCTTTCGTGATTCAGATAGAACATGCAATTTTAAGCAACTTTCTAATTTACTCCTTTTATCAAATTTTCTTCATTCTCTTGGTATCTTTATTTGAAATGCAAGAATGTAAGTTTAGATGCCGGCCCATTTTTGGTGTATAACCTGGGTTATTCTTGCTGATTGGTGGATAAATGCATCCACCAATAAAAAAATGCTTTCCAGAGGTCTGAACCAAAAAGAAGCTCAGATGCCTTCTTTTTCAACTAAAGATAGCAAGTGAACGAAGAAAAATTGATAATAGGAGTAAATTAGAAAGTTGCTTAAAATTGCATGCTCTATCTGAATCACGAAAGAAAAAAATTTGGGTTCAGTGTCCCTTTAAGAGCTTTCTGGGCTAACGCCGGTTTATAAAACTCTTAACTACTGTGCTCTAAAGTACACTAACACCCATAAACTACCTATGTACCCCTAAACCGAGGTCCCCCCACATCGCCGCCACTCGATTAAATTTTTTTAACCCCTAATCTGCCGACCGCCACCTACGTTATACTTATGTACCCCTAATCTGCTGCCCCTAACACCGCCGACCCCTATATTATATTTATTAACCCCTAACCTGCCCCCCACAACGTCGCCGCCAGCTACCTACAATAATTAACCCCTAATCTGCCCCCCACAACGTCGCCGCCAGCTACCTACAATAATTAACCCCTAATCTGCCGACCGCAAAGAGCCGCCACCTACATTATAGCTATGTACTCCTAATCTGCTGCCCCTAACACCGCCGACCCCTATATTATATTTATTAACCCCTAATCTGCCCCCCTTAACGTCGCCTCCACCTGCCTACACTTATTAACCCCTAATCTGCCGAGCGGATCTCACCGCTACTATAATAAAGTTATTAACCCCTAATCCGCCTCACTCCAGCCTCAATAACCCTATAATAAATAGTATTAACCCCTAATCTGCCCTCCCTAACATCACCGACACCTAACTTCAATTATTAACCCCTAATCTGCCGACCGAATCTCGCCGCTATTCTAATAAATGGATTAACCCCTAAAGCTAAATCTAACCCTAACACTAACACCCCCCTAAGTTAAATATAATTTAAATCTAACTAAATAAATTAACTCTTATTAAATAAATTATTCCTATTTAAAGCTAAATACTTACCTGTAAAATAAACCCTAATATAGCTACAATATAAATTATAATTATATTATAGCTATTTTAGGATTTATATTTATTTTACAGGTAACTTTACAGGTAACTTTGTATTTATTTTAACCAGGTACAATAGCTATTAAATAGTTCTTAACTATTAGTAGCGGCGGTTTACGGAGCGGCAGATTAGGGGTTAATAATAATATGCAGGGGTCAGCTATAGCGGGGGCAGCAGATTAGGGGTTAATAAGTGTAAGGTTAGGGGTGTTTAGACTCGGGGTACATGTTCGAGTGTTAGGTGCAGACGTAGGAAGTGTTTCCCCATAGCAAACAATGGGGCTGCGTTAGGAGCTGAACGCGGCTTTTTTGCAGGTGTAAGGTTTTTTTTCAGCTCAAACAGCCCCATTGTTTTCTATGGGGGAATCGTGCACGAGCACGTTTTTGAAGCTGGCCGCTTCCGTAAGCAACTCTGGTATCGAGAGTTGCAGTGGCGTTAAATATGCTCTACGCTCCTTTTTTGGAGCCTAACGCAGCCATTCTGTGGACTCTCAATACCAGAGTTATTTAAAAGGTGCGGCCAGAAAAAAGCCAGCGTTAGCTACGCGGGTCGTTACCGACAAAACTCTAAATCTAGCCGATAGTTTTGTCAGTGGGTTACCTATTGAGATAAAAAACTACTAAACTGATATTCCTAGTAAAAAGTTGAGTTGTTAAATAGGAATTTAAATGACAAAAAAGATAGACATGTATTGGGGCATTTGTAAATGTCCCAAAAAAGCAAGGGATAAAAAAGCACACGAAAAATCATTTAGAAAACATCCAATTTCTTTATTTAAATGTTCCACTTCACATTCAGTGTTTGATCAGTTTCTCCGGGCTACAGTAGTTAGAGGAAACTCTTACAATTTAAAATGTACAAACAAAACAAGGGCAATACATAAAGCTATCTGAAAATCTCAAACCCTATGCATACGTATGCTGACTAGAACAATGTAAAACTATAGGATAATATATGTGAAAAATCATACACAGATTGTCTAAATACAAGACATTACTAGCTTATCCTAGATGTAAGACATATATATAGCATACTATATACACAAATGAACAAGAGGCTTATCAGTCCATTTTCACTGTTAGATGTAAGTATGAAAGCCATATACTGTTAATACATAGCATGTGTCGGTAGATAGTCGACCGCAACAGAGTCTGCTGCACACTAGGTCAAAAAACCGATTCACAATTTGTATAATATAAAGACAGTACTTATCTTCCAGAGTAAAGTTGCGATGGTGCTTTTTAACTTTCTTTTGCCGGTCCGTAATTTCTCGGCGTGTGACGTAATCCCCAGTGGGGGTGGTTAGATCGTCACTGCAGCTCCAATTGGTTCCTAGTAGTTGAAACTATATCCATTGGTCCAGGAAAAAACCAAGAGAGAGTAGACCAACCGCAACTCTGTAACTCCTTGTCAGGGCATTTACGGTTGATATCAGGCTTTCATATTGACAAGTGAGAATACTTAGGAAATAAAGCACCTGTTTGTTATCGGCTGTCCTCAGACTCCAAGAGTCGATTCCTAAAGTCACAGATACAGCATCCAAGCGCTATCGTTTCAGCGCATATGCACAGCTCCCAGGCTTGATCTGGTCATTAGGATCTTTATCAAGGACTGCAGTATAGGCTTATTATAGTGCTGGGTTGAGATTTCCGCTTTCATGTGTCACCACAAAAAAACCTCAGACAGTATTTAACTTATCTTAAGGTGTAATACACATAGTGCCAACGCACGTTTCACCCCCCTCCAGAGCATGTGTCCCAGGGGTTCATCAGGGCATACTGAATCCATACCGGACATCCTCTTTATAGAGCATACCTGATTACTCACAGGTGATTCTCATACACAGTCCCACCCATATTTTATTTGGAGGTCTGTGTCCTGTGAATAACCAGGAGCCCTTAAAGGGATATTTACATACAAATAGATTGTCACATTTGTTTTAAATACTATCTTAAAGTTGTGCAAAGAAGAAATATATTCATTATTGAGCAAACACTTTAAAGTATTACCCTTATTCCTAGGCAACATCATAGCTCAATTTGCACATAGAGATTACTCCAAAAACCAAATGGCACACATCCTGTCAGATTTAAATTGCTCTCTTATAGAAAGCTTATGTATTCTAATTTGTCGTTCAGACCTACTGGTAATCTTGTCCCCAGCTTATAGATCCATTTGGTCTCTTTCTGTAAAAGGACTTTGCCGTTGTTACCACCTCGTCCATTAGTGATCCCTTTATCAATAATTATGAATTTTAATGAATCTGCGTTGCAGTTGTGCATATCACAGAAATGTCTGGCTACGTTTGTGTCTCTGGAATAGAGGATGTCATCTCTATGTTCTTGTACCCGATCCTTTACCATCCTTTTAGTTTTTCCAACGTAAAAGACCGGGCACGAACATCGTAAAAGGTAGACCACCCCCTCAGACTTGCAATTAAAAAAGAATCTTATGTCAAAGACTCTATTTTCTTGCACTGAGAATTGTTTAGTGCTATCCATGTGGGCACAGTATACACAGTGCCCACATGGATAGCTACCTTTTATTCCCTTATCTTTTCGTAGCCAGTCAGCATCAGAGGGTCCTCTGATAAACTGACTTTTTACCAGCTTATCTCGTAGGCTCTGTGCCTTTCTGGCTGCCATCTGTGGTATATCTCCTATAGCTTGTCTCACCCTAGAGAGGAAGAACTCCAAATAGTGAACCTCTCCTCTTTTCCCCTGAACCTGGCTCATATTGAACTCCTTAAAAAAGGCCTGTCGTTTTGTCCTACTGCAAAATTAGATAGGTTTGAGGTTATAAAAGACCTCCATCTTTTTGCAAGAAAAATTGTGTTATCAGTAATTATGAAATCAAAATCAGATAATAAAGGTAGCTATCCATGTGGGCACTGTGTATACTGTGCCCACATGGATAGCACTAAACAATTCTCAGTGCAAGAAAATAGAGTCTTTGACATAAGATTCTTTTTTAATTGCAAGTCTGAGGGGGTGGTCTACCTTTTACGATGTTCGTGCCCGGTCTTTTACGTTGGAAAAACTAAAAGGATGGTAAAGGATCGGGTACAAGAACATAGAGATGACATCCTCTATTCCAGAGACACAAACGTAGCCAGACATTTCTGTGATATGCACAACTGCAACGCAGATTCATTAAAATTCATAATTATTGATAAAGGGATCACTAATGGACGAGGTGGTAACAACGACAAAGTCCTTTTACAGAAAGAGACCAAATGGATCTATAAGCTGGGGACAAGATTACCAGTAGGTCTGAACGACAAATTAGAATACATAAGCTTTCTATAAGAGAGCAATTTAAATCTGACAGGATGTGTGCCATTTGGTTTTTGGAGTAATCTCTATGTGCAAATTGAGCTATGATGTTGCCTAGGAATAAGGGTAATACTTTAAAGTGTTTGCTCAATAATGAATATATTTCTTCTTTGCACAACTTTAAGATAGTATTTAAAACAAATGTGACAATCTATTTGTATGTAAATATCCCTTTAAGGGCTCCTGGTTATTCACAGGACACAGACCTCCAAATAAAATATGGGTGGGACTGTGTATGAGAATCACCTGTGAGTAATCAGGTATGCTCTATAAAGAGGATGTCCGGTATGGATTCAGTATGCCCTGATGAACCCCTGGGACACATGCTCTGGAGGGGGGTGAAACGTGCGTTGGCACTATGTGTATTACACCTTAAGATAAGTTAAATACTGTCTGAGGTTTTTTTGTGGTGACACATGAAAGCGGAAATCTCAACCCAGCACTATAATAAGCCTATACTTCAGTCCTTGATAAAGATCCTAATGACCAGATCAAGCCTGGGAGCTGTGCATATGCGCTGAAACGATAGCGCTTGGATGCTGTATCTGTGACTTTAGGAATCGACTCTTGGAGTCTGAGGACAGCCGATAACAAACAGGTGCTTTATTTCCTAAGTATTCTCACTTGTCAATATGAAAGCCTGATATCAACCGTAAATGCCCTGACAAGGAGTTACAGAGTTGCGGTTGGTCTACTCTCTCTTGGTTTTTTCCTGGACCAATGGATATAGTTTCAACTACTAGGAACCAATTGGAGCTGCAGTGACGATCTAACCACCCCCACTGGGGATTACGTCACACGCCGAGAAATTACGGACCGGCAAAAGAAAGTTAAAAAGCACCATCGCAACTTTACTCTGGAAGATAAGTACTGTCTTTATATTATACAAATTGTGAATCGGTTTTTTGACCTAGTGTGCAGCAGACTCTGTTGCGGTCGACTATCTACCGACACATGCTATGTATTAACAGTATATGGCTTTCATACTTACATCTAACAGTGAAAATGGACTGATAAGCCTCTTGTTCATTTGTGTATATAGTATGCTATATATATGTCTTACATCTAGGATAAGCTAGTAATGTCTTGTATTTAGACAATCTGTGTATGATTTTTCACATATATTATCCTATAGTTTTACATTGTTCTAGTCAGCATACGTATGCATAGGGTTTGAGATTTTCAGATAGCTTTATGTATTGCCCTTGTTTTGTTTGTACATTTTAAATTGTAAGAGTTTCCTCTAACTACTGTAGCCCGGAGAAACTGATCAAACACTGAATGTGAAGTGGAACATTTAAATAAAGAAATTGGATGTTTTCTAAATGATTTTTCGTGTGCTTTTTTATCCCTTGCTTTTTTGGGACATTTACAAATGCCCCAATACATGTCTATCTTTTTTGTCATTTAAATTTATTATTCAAGGGTAGCACCGAATATTAAATAAACAGCAATATTTTCTACTCTCTCTATTTTTTCAATTTTTTGTTAAATAGGAATACCTACAAATTCCATATTTCCTCTAAAAGCCTATTAAATTGATAGGGATATTGCATATATATATATATATATATATATATATATATATATATATATATATATATATATATATATATATATATATGTATGTGTGTGTGTATATACATATATGTGTGTGTATATATATATATATATATATATATATATATATATATGTGAGTATGTATATATAAACACACACACACATTTTAATGCGTGTATGTATGTGTTACTAACTATATATATATATATATATATATATATATATATATATATATATATATACACACACACACACACTTTGTATATCTTTATTAAATCTCTCTCCCTCAAAAAAATATATGTATATATTCACACACACTACACAATATTATTATATTATACATACATTATTTAAAAATATTTATATATTGTCTCTGTGTGTGTGTATATATATATGTAGCTATTTTTACTGCAGAGTTTATGGTTAGATCCTCTTCTAGCAGTCATTTTCCTGTACTTTTCTAGAATGTGATCCCATCACAATTCTATCATTTATCATCACAGTCCTGAAAGGCACAGTCTTTAGCTATGAGATGTAGCTGTGTGACCCACTCATCTATAGATTCTGTTTTACCCTGATGTCTTTCATAAAACACTTTTCTCTGTACAGTTGTGTTTTTCCTAGGATTACAGTATGCCTCAAATTTCTCACATAACACATTGGGATCCTTTTTACCTTCAGCAGATACAGTTCCACTTGCACTCCATGATCTGCAAATATCTCTGCCTTTCTCTCCAATGCAAATGAGAAGCTGTGCAGCCTTCTGCTCCTGTGTCCACTTGTCAGCATCAGGGCCAGCAAATAATAATTCCATGAGCTCTCTCCATCTTGTCCAGTGCTCACATACATTGCCTTTATCAAAGTCCATAGGAGGCACTTGCTGTCTGCTTGCAGCCATGACAATCAAACTGAAATAAATCTGTTTACTTCTGACACCATGTAAAGATCTCCTGTTGTAGAATGCACAGAACTCATTAAGGCACCATTGTTCAACTTCAAGAACTTTTTATTAACTGAAGATAACACACCCATTTCACTGTTATACCTCATGCTTGTCCCTAGTGTTAGAATATATGAACTGCAACAAATATAAACAGCAACACTGGAAGAAACCATTATGATATATTCATTACAGGCATAAACATTATAAAATGCAGTTTACATTTTTTGTAAGTATGTATATGTGTCTGAGTGTGTTTTTGTGCATATCTGAGTGTGTGTGTGTCCGAGTGCTTATGTGTGTGATTCTGTGTGTGTGCGTGTGTCCTGTGTGTATCATGCAAGCAGGGCTGTCTTTAGCACAGGGAAAAAGGGGCAGCTGCCCAGGGCCCAGGCTTTGTTGAGGGGCCCAAGATTCCTAAAAAAAAATGATGTCATGTGACATGGGGATGACACACAGTCAGTCCTAATACTGTCACAGTCAAAAGTTATCTGCTTATATTTATTTGTGAGAAACTGTGCCAGAATGTACCGGTGTCATGTGACATGCCAAGCTAGTGCCATGTGCTGTTTTAGATGTGCACGGTGCTGCACTGAATGCTAAGCCAAAACTCAGCATCCAGCCAATCCCACTGCATCAGAAAAAGTCACTGCATCAGAACTTGTTCCTAGCAGAGAAGTGACATGTGCTGCTGTGGCTGATGTATAATGTCATGCTGATACTTCACACATTAAGGTAAGGTTTGTTTTTATAGGTTTGTTTTCTCTCTGTGTTAGATTTTACAGCTTCCCATAGTAGTTCTGCTGTTCCAGTAGTCAGTAAACTTATATTTGTCTGCACCTCCATGCTTCCTCCTCAGTCTTTACCTTGCTTTGCTCCTGTCGGCTGCCCTAAATCTCTTTAACCAGCTAACCTCACACCAGAATCACATTCAAAAGCATATACAATTAATCCACAGTGGAGGAATTTATATATTTATTTACTTATTAGTACTGCTTCGGTCCAGTTTCATATATTGCAATTTATTTCATTTTTTTTTTTAAATGATTAGCTCAGTAGTGGATGGGATGATCCACTGCAGGGCTAATAATTTAAAAAAAAAAAAGAAAATTATAAATTAAATTGATTTAGTTGCTTTTTGGGATGTTGGGGTGGAGATCAAAATTGCATGGGAGGGGGGGGGCAAGAAAATGTTTGCCCAGGGTCCAGTCAATATTAAAGACCGCCCTGCATGCAAGCCACAAAAAAAAAAAAAAAATGTTCTAAACTATACATAAAAAATCTCAGCAAAGGAAAAAAAAAAAGTACCCCCAAAAATGTACACCTAAAATAAGTCCCCTAAAATATTTATATATTTATATATATACAGGGAGTGCAGAATTATTAGGCAAGTTGTATTTTTGAGGATTAATTTTATTATTGAACAACAACCATGTTCTCAATGAACCCAAAAAACTCATTAATATCAAAGCTGAATAGTTTTAGAAGTAGTTTTTAGTTTGTTTTTAGTTATAGCTATTTTAGGGGGATATCTGTGTGTGCAGGTGACTATTACTGTGCATAATTATTAGGCAACTTAACAAAAAACAAATATATACCCATTTCCAATTATTTATTTTTACCAGTGAAACCAATATAACATCTCAACATTCACAAATATACATTTCTGACATTCAAAAACAAAACAAAAACAAATCAGTGACCAATATAGCCACCTTTCTTTGCAAGGACACTCAAAAGCCTGCCATCCATGGATTCTGTCAGTGTTTTGATCTGTTCACCATCAACATTGCGTGCAGCAGCAACCACAGCCTCCCAGACACTGTTCAGAGAGGTGTACTGTTTTCCCTCCTTGTAAATCTCACATTTGATGATGGACCACAGGTTCTCAATGGAGTTCAGATCAGGTGAACAAGGAGGCCATGTCAATAGATTTTCTTCTTTTATACCCTTTCTTGCCAGCCACGCTGTGGAGTACTTGGACGCGTGTGATGGAGCATTGTCCTGCATGAAAATCATGTTTTTCTTGAAGGATGCAGACTTCTTCCTGTACCACTGCTTGAAGAAGGTGTCTTCCAGAAACTGGCAGTAGGACTGGGAGTTGAGCTTGACTCCATCCTCAACCCGAAAAGGCCCCACAAGCTCATCTTTGATGATACCAGCCCAAACCAGTACTCCACCTCCACCTTGCTGGCGTCTGAGTCGGACATGAGCTCTCTGCCCTTTACCAATCCAGCCACGGGCCCATCCATCTGGCCCATCAAGACTCACTCTCATTTCATCAGTCCATAAAACCTTAGAAAAATCAGTCTTGAGATATTTCTTGGCCCAGTCTTGACGTTTCAGCTTGTGTGTCTTGTTCAGTGGTGGTCGTCTTTCAGCCTTTCTTACCTTGGCCATGTCTCTGAGTATTGCACACCTTGTGCTTTTGGGCACTCCAGTGATGTTGCAGCTCTGAAATATGGCCAAACTGGTGGCAAGTGGCATCTTGGCAGCTGCACGCTTGACTTTTCTCAGTTCATGGGCAGTTATTTTGCGCCTTGGTTTTTCCACACGCTTCTTGCGACCCTGTTGACTATTTTGAATGAAACGCTTGATTGTTCGATGATCACGCTTCAGAAGCTTTGCAATTTTAAGAGTGCTGCATCCCTCTGCAAGATATCTCACTATTTTTGACTTTTCTGAGCCTGTCAAGTCCTTCTTTTGACCCATTTTGCCAAAGGAAAGGAAGTTGCCTAATAATTATGCACACCTGATATAGGGTGTTGATGTCATTAGACCACACCCCTTCTCATTACAGAGATGCACATCACCTAATATGCTTAATTGGTAGTAGGCTTTCGAGCCTATACAGCTTGGAGTAAGACAACATGCATAAAGAGGATGATGTGGTCAAAATACGCATTTGCCTAATAATTCTGCACTCCCTGTATGTATATATATATATATATATATATATATATATATATATATATATATATATATATATAAAATCCTCCACCCAAAAACCAAACCCCCATAAAGCAAACTGCCTCCAAAAACCTAAACTTAAAAAAATCCCAACCCTAAATGAAGCCAAATAAACTATACTTAAAAAATCACCTCTGAAGAAAAAACAAAACAAAGACGAAAACACCTCCACAGAATCTACACATAAAACCCCCCACTTTCTTAAAATGTCTAGTTGGAAAAAAACATTGTGGGAGGGGTGGGTGACACCATGAGTTTCCGCACCGGATGACACCAACCCTAGTGATGCCACCGAGTGTTGTCCCATAGAATAATCGCTCCATTACACAAGATAAATCAGAGCACGTATAATGGAGAAGTAGCAATCCCGCAAGCATTTAAAGCAGCAAATATTGTGGTCATTCCAAAAGAAGGGAGAGATCTTACACTACCGCAGTCATATAGGCCACTGTGCCTGATAAATGCAGACTACAAGATACTAATGAAGATAATCACAAATAGACTTAATAAAATCATACCGGATATTATAAGGAGAGAACAGGTAGGGTTTATGCAGGGCAGCTCTTCCACAACACATATAAGAACAAATTTGCAAGTTTTAGAAAAATATATATCAAACAACCAGCGGCAGAGCCATCCCTTGGGAGCGGATGTAGTCGTCCTCCCTCCCCTTACGCAGTACCCCTTCCTGTGAGAGGAGACAGTCGGTCTCTCTCCCCAGTGGCAGAGCCAGGAGAGGAAACAGTTGGTATCTCTTCCAAGCGGCAGAGCCATCCCCTGGGGGTGGAGGTAGTCATCCTCCCTCTCCTTACACAGAACCCCTTCCTGGGAGAGGAGACGGACGGTCTCTCTCCCCAGCGGCAGAGCCAGGAGAGGAGACAGTCTGTTTCTCTTCCAAGCGGCAGAGACATCCCCTGGGGGTGGAGGTAGTCGTGCTCGCTCCCCTTACACAGAACCCCTTCCTGGGAGAGGAGACAGTCGGTCTCTCTCCCCAGCGGCAGAGCCAGGAGCATGTAGAGGAGACAGTCGGTCTCTCTCCCCATTGGCAGCACAGTTTCTCAGGGAGTGGAGGTAGTCGGCCCCTTCCCAGGAGGAGAGACAGCCCGTCTCTCTCCCCAGTAGCTGGGCATGATCTCTACCCTTTTTGCACCCAGGAGGAATTCTCACCAGGGGCAGGCATTGCATTGGGCAAGAGGATAAAAGCTCCTGCAGTTGGTGCCACATGTTTGGGCACCCAAGCTTTGCCTGCCCCACCAAGGTGCAACCTCACCCTCCGGTCTGGGGTGGAATACAGCTGGGGCTGTTTGTTGGTGGGTCAGCCGGTACTCAACAAAGTGTCACAGAGGGAGGCAGTATGGCCATGGAATTTAAAGACACTGGAACTTGTGGGAGAGCAACTGTTTGGGAGCTGGCCTTGGCAAACTTGTTTGGTACTTTACATCGTGTGACTATCCCTGCGACCAGTGTGCAGGGGATAAATGCCAGCAGAAACCCACCATCGGACAGCCCCAGGCCAACCCGTTAAGGATCTAGCTGGGTCTGCCGAACTGGAAGTGGGGAGTTGTCACGGATACCGGGCTGCAAGGGTTAAACCCCTACCCCCCCCTACAACCTCACCCCTGTTGGTTCTCAGTGGCTTTTGGCTCCTCAGAGCAACCACAATCTCTGGAAGCTTTTTTTGCTTGTTTTGTGTTCTAAACTTGTTAAGAGAAGAGCTGATGTATGACTGGGAAAACCCTCCTAGGCTGGCGGGGCTCCTGGAACTCCTGGTCGGCCGCCTCACAACAGACACCTGCCAAACCCCTCTCAGGCTGGCCTCCTGGAACTCCCGGTTGGCCACAGAACATCAGAACACCCGCTAACTTTACCCCTGGTAGCTCCAGCAACCATGTGCCCCAGAGCTCCACTCTTTTTGGGATTAGTAGTTTGGGAACCGGGGGTTTTTGAAACCCCTATCCCCATAATTTCAATGGGCTGATTTTTGGACTGTGGCATCTGGGGACCGAGAGCTTTAATATGACACCCTGGAAGGGACTGTGAGTGCCATGGAGGTGCCGGTCTGTCTGGAGGGGCGGGAATGGCAGGAAAATTGTGGGATTGTCCAGTATCTTATCAAGATGAGCTTTGTGTATAAAAGGAGTGTGTGTTTTCAATAAAATCATTTCCTGTTTCACCTGAATGCTAGTATGTCTAGTTATTTGGATGGGATCCTGCTAAAATCACTTTCCTGGGCTACATAGCAGCCTGTTCCAGGCAGAGGAAGGACCCTCTGGCAGAGCTACCTAGTCAGGGTAGCCGGAGTCTGCCACAGGGTGGGACCCTGAGTACTGGTGCTGTCGGGCATCAGGGGTGGCTACAGGCTGTGGTAACTTGCCAGTTACATAGCTGCAGTTGGCAGGGAGGAAGCAGGACCCGTTTTGCAGAGCTATCCAGTCGGGGTAGCCGGGGTATCCGTCACATATATAGAATGTGATATATTGAATCGAATTTGAATATTATATTTCGAATTTGAATGTGAAATATAGATGTCGAATTCAAATATAATATAATGCAAAGCCAAACATTCTATTATTAGAACCAATATTTTTGAATGTAATCGAAAAATTCAAAAACGAACATTCGAATATCAAATGTTAGAATGTTAGGTAAACATTCGAAACTCGATTCAAACGAACAAATGTATAAAAATTAGTTTTAAAATTTGAATGTTTAGAAACATTCGCCCATCCCTAGACATGGGGACAAAATAATACACTACTAGTGCTGATATAGGGACACAATAATACACATGGAAGTAGAAAAGGGGGTAGCGTAGCTCAAAGTGAATGTGCATATCGGCAACAATGTTTGTAGGCAGCTTGATACAGAGGTAACAGTCCATGGAACCACAAGCACTGAGGTACAAACCACAGAAAAGGGCTGAGCGTGCCCGCAGCAGTAGCAAAAAGTCAAAGAAGGCTCTCAATAAGGTCCTCACTCTATATCACCACACAGAGTGTATGTATGTATTCCTATGTTAAAGCCCTTTGCCTGCTTTTTTTCTAACACCTGAGACCTCAGATCTTTGATCCATTATAACTTTTTTGTATTTTTTTAGAATAAGTTTTTATAAGATAGTGTTATAAGTGTAGCTGTATTGTATTTTGTATGCGTTTTGTGACACTGTTTTGTTTTGTGAAGCAGTTAACCCGCCGCTTCTACTCTGGCCTTACAAGTTTGTTTAAGAATATTCTATGGCTGTAAACTTATCTGACTGTACAACCCAGGATTAGCACTTGTTAAATAAAACCCATTATTGAAACTAATTTCTCACTAAAAAATAAATAAAAGAAACCGCACAGATTTGCTGCACATAAATCATCAGATTCATAAAGATTTTCAGCCGCCTCTTATCTGAGAGAGTAGTGAGATCAGCTTTATTGTAATAAATGCAGCTGTTTGTATCTCACAACTGTTTACTCCTCGCTGCATAGAAACAATTTTACTGTGGAGGATTTCAGCATCACAAAAAAAATCTACTGAAAACTAAAAAACATCTGCAGAGGCAAATATGGTTCTATCCAGCAAAAATACTTTAAAGCTTAAAGGGAACCACAGCACCTGCTGGAAATGTTTTAAATTAACATTTTCTGATTATCCAAAATAAACTGACTGTAATGCTGTATGCAGTTTTTATCTTACTGCATTCTGTTGTAGATAAATGCTTTACAATTTAAACATTGATCTGCAGCATTGGATGTGCTATGCAAGCTGCCATCTTGTAACGTGCGTTCCACAACACTGTGTCACATGATGCACACGGCACCAGCTATTACTAAATCATAGTGAGCCCTACGTGTCTGACAAGAACGGCTTCAGGCACTGTTATGCTTATAAATAGCACGAGCAGGGAAGGAAGTGTGAGGGGGAGGAGAGGGGGAAGAAAGGCTCCGGAGATCATATGTAAGGTAGATGAATGTCTCTTGTTACAATTTTTTATGCAGCGTGAGTTTGCTTTCTTTCTTCCCCCTGTGCCTCCCTCTTCACCTATCCTCATCCTTATACGTCCTTCCCTGCTCGTGCTATTTATAAACATAACAGTGCCTGAAGCCGTTCTTGTCAGACACTGCAGGGCTCGCTATGATTTAGTAATAGCTGGTGCCGTGTGCATCACGTGACACAGTGTTGTGGAACGCACATTACAAGATGGCAGCTTGCATAGCACATCCAATGCTGCAGATCAATGTTTAAATTGTAAAGCTTTTATCTACAATATAATGCAGTAAGATAAAGACTGCATACAGCATTGTTTTTATTAGAAAAAGTTAGTTTAGAATATGTCAAGCAGGTGTTGTGGTTCACTTTAAGAGCCTGAAGTTATCTTTAGCAATCAGATATCTGAGTATTCAATAAAATTTATAGCAATGTCATACATAGTTGCAAACACTGCTGCACAGAGTGCTAAAGACTTGTGCACGCTCCTCAGCTTATATCAGCCTACCTATGTTTACTCTTTAATAAAGGATACCAATAAAACAAAAAATACATAAATAAAATTAGAAAGTTAGGTAAAATTGCTGCTTTAACTGAATTATCAGCGTTAAACTTTGAGTGTCAGGTTTGCCTTCTGTCTTTAATGATGTATTCCTAATTATTCTGTGATATTGTATTTCTAATTAAACAAAAAAAAAACACACAAAATACTGGTCTGGAATCTAATATTCTTTTATTTTGTTGTAAAAATGTTGTATATCAATATATAGTCAAAAGGAGCATTACATAATAAATGCAAACAATCGGCTAGATTACGAGTTTTGCTGTATGAGTGAAAAAGCAGCATTAAGGCTCTTTTTCACTACCGCTGGTATTACGAGTCTTGCAGGTTTAGCTGCACCGCACACATTGTTGGCCGTAACGCAATGTAACTACCGCAGCTTTCAAAAAGTCCTTTTTCAATGGGACTTCCATAGCGCTGGTATTACGAGTCTGCCTGGGAGGCCAAAAAGTGAGCGTTACAGTCTATAACTACAAGATCCTTACCGTATACTGAAAGTCAGTAGTTATGAGTTTTACGCTACAAAGCTGTACCATAAAACTCATATCTAAAGTGCTAAAAAGTACACTAACCCCCATAAACGACCAATTAACCCCTAAACCGAGGCCCTCCCGCATCGCAAACACTAAAATAAAATTATTAACCCCTAATCTGCCGCTCCGGACATTGCCGCCACTAGAATAAACATATTAACCCCTAAACCGCCACACTCCCGCATCGCAAACACTAGTTAAATATTATTAACCCCTATTCTTCTGCCCTTAACGTCGCCGCCACTATACTAAAGTTATTAACCCCTAAACCGAACCCAAAATCTAACCCTAACACCCACTAACTTTAATGTAATTAAAATAAATCTAAATAAAACCTACTATTAATAACTAAATAATTCCTATTTAAAACTAAATACTTACCTATAAAATAAACCCTAAGCTAGCTACAATATAACTAATAGTTACATTGTATCTACTTTAGGTTTTATTTTTATTTCACAGGTAAGTTTGTATTTATTTTAACTAAGTAGAATAGTTACTAAATAGTTATTAACTATTTACCAACTACCTAGCTAAAATAAATACAAATTTACCTGTAAAATAAAGCCTAACCTGAGTTACACTAACACCTAACACTAAAATTAAATAAATTACATAAATTAAATACAATTAACTAAATAAAAAAATAAAAAACACTAAATTACACAAAATAAAAAAAGAAATTATCAGATATTTAAACTAATTACACCTAATCTAATAGCCCTATCAAAATAAAAAAAGCCCCCCAAAATAAAAAAAAACCTAGCCTAAACTAAACTAAACTACCAATAGCCCTTAAAAGGGCCTTTTGCAGGGCATTGCCCCAAAGAAATACAAACAGCCCCCCAACAGTAAAACCCACCAACCACACAATCAACCCCCCAAATAAAATCCTAACTAAAAAACCTAAGCTCCCCATTGCCCTGAAAAGGGCATTTGGATGGGCATTGCCCTTAAAAGGGCATTTAGCTCTTTTTCGACCAAACCCTAATCTAAAAATAAAACCCAGAAGATCCACTTACAGTTTTTGAAGACCCGACATCCATCCTCAACGAAGCCGGCAAAAGTCCTCAAAGAAGCGGCAGAAGTCTTTATCCAAACGGGCAGAAGTCTTCATCCAGACGGCACGGAGCGGGTCCATCTTCAAGAATCCGGCACGGAGCATCCACTTCAATCGACGTCTTCTTGAACAATGAATTCTCCTTTAAATGACGTCATCCAAGATGGCGTCCCTTCAATTCCGATTGGCTGATAGAATTCTATCAGCCAATCAGAATTAAATGTGAAAAAATCCTATTGGCTGATGCAATCAGCCAATAGGATTGAGCTCGCATTCTATTGGCTGTTCCAATCAGCAATGTCGGGGGCGGCAGATTAGGGGTTAATAAGTATAATGTAGGTGTCGGCGGAGTAGGGGGCGGCAGATTAGGGGTGTTTAGACTCAGGTTTATGTTAGGGTGTTAGGTGTAAACATAAAAATTTCTTTACCCATAGGAATCAAGGTCGCTGCGTTATGGAGCTTTACGCTCCTTTATTGCAGGTGTTAGGCTTTTTTCAGCCGGCTCTCCCCATTGATGTCTATGGGGAAATCGTGCACGAGCACGTAAAACCATCTTACCGCAGTGCTGGTATTGGAGTGCGGTATGGAGCTCAATTTTGCTCTACGCTAACTTCTTGTCTGCTAACGCCGGGTTTTTGCAAACCTGTAATACCAGCACTGTAGGTAAGTGAGCGGTGACAATAACTTGCAAGTTAGTACCGAGCAGCTCTTACCGCAAAACTCGTAATCTAGCCGATTGTATAACTTATGCTGTATCCAATCTACATTATTCTACCTTAACTAATACAGATCCACCTCCTAAGTGACATCATCATCTTATTAAACCTGCTCTCATTTCATTACATTGCTTAATCAATCAATCTGTTTGTGTTATTGATATTGTGTCTTATTATATAAAATCAGTTTCCCTCAGTAATTCCTCTGGTATATAACATGTACAATGCTAAGCATCTATTGCTATAAGAAAAGGTTTATCCACATGATGTGCACATTAAATATATCTCCCAGATGACAATCATTGTAGTGGCTTTTGTAACTGGGAATTAGAAACTATTGTTTACAGTAGGATCCTTTGACTCTTCTATTTAGAGAGTTTGTTCTCTTTAGGAAACTTTAAATAAATGTTTCCACCCTGTTTTTA
The DNA here is from genome assembly GCF_027579735.1 of Bombina bombina. Taxonomy (NCBI): domain Eukaryota; kingdom Metazoa; phylum Chordata; class Amphibia; order Anura; family Bombinatoridae; genus Bombina; species Bombina bombina. The sequence continues at coordinate 71,923,373 of NC_069503.1, forward strand.
AAGTTTCTTTGTGTGTAAATATTTGGTGATTTGTGATACCTAACTTGCATAGAAACCTTTTTCCAGCTTCTAAACACGGTGAAGGTTTTTCTTCTTTTTTTTTTTAAATATTTTTTATTGAGGTAAAGAATATAACAGTACATAGCAATCATTTAGAAAAACCCTCAACCCGTGAGGATATATATTAAGGTACACAGTACTGTACATATAGCATACATCTCCACAAAACTATAAACATATATAAAGTCTTGCACTTCTACATGTAAAGAAAACAAAAACTAAAAACTGAACCAAACACTAGTAAAGAAGTGCTACCTATGTGGTTAATAAAAGTAAAAAGGACTAACCTAAGATTTTCAAATAAAAATATGGGGCCCTTTTGGAGCCCTTATGACTGTAATTGCCAAAAGTTATGAAAAGAATTCAAATATATAGCCTATAGGGGCATATTTAAGCCCATACAAATATAAATCTCCTTAGACTAGTGAAATCATTAGAAAATATACAATAAGAAAAGGGATTAGCAAGACTATTATTATGTAATACTTGAATGAGGCTATTACTAGCCGCTACATTGTACCAGTCTTGTGTTAGATAGAAGGGAAATTCAAGGTATTCTACGTTCCTTGGTTTACTAAGTAAACATATACTAAGGCGGGAGCCCTAGGGGGGCAATCCAGAGCCAACCAGTTTATAATATATAGCTAGACAGTTGAGGCTATAAAAGGTAGACCACACATACCTACACTCTGTAACATGGATAATAACTTGCCAAATATAAGCAGCCAAGGGCTATCATTGTTGTTTTGCCTAAATCTAAATGATCTATATGGACTGGCAATTTTCATGACTGGGAAGAGAATATAATTTAGTTAGTCTCAATTCTGCTAAGATGAAGACACCTTATATTATTAGATTAGAGTACACTAGGGGTGTTGCTAAGCACTTCAAATAAAAAAAAACCCAGCATATTGGAAAGCCATCAATTACATATTAAACTAAATAAGAAAACTATAACACTGAAACTTAAACTATCAGAACAGTAGCATTACTAGTGTAGGGGGTATTAACCATATGTATTTGCATCAAAATATATCTGCAAAGTAGATCAGAAAGTGTATAGTACCCCTACTTTTAATAATGAAAAAAAACCTGTTCCCTAAAAACATATACTGTATAACTGCAAAAACCGGTGATATATCCTAGCGAATTCTTAAGAAGGTCTTATGTTAATGTTATCCAATTGGTATATAGAATGTTAGAGTATAGGTGTTCTAAAGCTAATTTTGACTGTAATAAGCCCAAGGGCTAGAATATGCTGTCCCGGCCGCAGGCAGCACACCAGCCCACATGACAGGTAGTGATGTAACACAAATACAGTAACACCTATTACACTAAAATTAGAAGCCTGACAATGCTTAAATAATCTCAATAATGTGATTATTGCTACGATATAGGCCTACAATAGATTCAGTGCTAACATAGTAGCTGATGATTACAAGTCCACAATACTTATATTCAACCAGGGACTCTCCAGAAAACCTATGTTTCAGACATTAACATCTTATCAGACTGTCCTAGCAAATATATAAATTTAAATGTTCGCAAGTCTTATCAGTACTATATATACTATACCCTAAAAGGGGTAGGGCAGTAGTCTATTATATAAATATACCCAGTGTAGATGCTCATTCAACATGTGGGTTTAAAAGCATACAAAAGCAGAGCTAAACTGCCTGGATTGTAATAAATAATCTTATTTAAGCCCAGTATACTTCAGAATAAGCCTTAGGTCAATCTTATAAACTAATGTTCTAACGAACTACAGCATTAAATAACATTGGTCTGTAGTACCCAGAGGTATTTGTACTGAAATGTTAGACTATACTATAGCTAGAAATGTAAGTCAGGGATCATATTAGACATATAGAAACAATAAACTCCCCAGTATTAGGCACATAGATATTAGCAAAATAAACATGACAGAACTATCCCGGCACTGAAAAGGGTAAAGAAAAAAAAGGATTTAGAGTTCAAATATAATATTACAGTCCCAGGACAGCATTTCCATGAATAGATAATAGAAACATTTATAGCAACTGATCTTTGTCCATCCAGTGGTAAAAAGTGAGATTTATAATAGATGTCAAACTAAATGATTAATCAACCTCTATTGAACTAGCTATGTTATGCATCAAAATCCAAAAGAACAGTCACACTAACTCGCATACATGGGTTCAGAGGGCTGGAGGGAATATCGTTCTTACCAGTATCTGAGACACGGCTGGGAAATCTTATGTGTCTATACTGCCATCTAGTGGGCCAGGGAGGATATGGGCAGCAGAGGGGAAAACAGGAAACAGATCACATTTAAATGAACACAGGCTCTATTAACTCAGAATGTTATCTATTCCCCCATTAAAGTAGCTACCTGAACATCAGAATATTGAAACCTACCCAGAGAACAGTCCAGAAATATACATTACCATCTAGAAAACAAAGTGTATGTAAACATTGTGAAAAAGCTCTGCGTTAAACATCTAACATCATAAATCTACCTATATCATATAACCCACATCTGCCATGCGATTTATAGAAAAAAAACCAAAAAAAAAAAACCACAGACTTAGAATATATTTGGTCAATTCCTTGCTGGTGAAGATCAGTTCCATCATAAGTTCAACCAACTCCTTGCCTGGGGCTGCTCAGTCCGGTAAGCAATAAAATATATAAGATAAATGACCTGACTAATATTTCAAACATGGGAGAATGATCTAGGAGCAGCTCCCAGTAAAGGGGACTCCCCTCCACATATCAGAACCTTTATCCGACACCAGCCCTGTTATGCTGGGGTAAAGTCTCAGCCACATCTCCGCCACCAAAATAAACAGTCCAGGTAAAGTTCTCAGGGCCTTGACACTTGTAGAAAGAAACCTTCAGAAAGATCATGTTAGTATCCAAGCCTCCACCACTGAGCACATTGCAGATGTTCACTGCTGATACCATCTCAGTATCTCCCATCCTCTCAGTCGTGATTAGTGCAGATAGCCAGCTAGCACCAGGATCCTCATCTTTGTCAAATGAAAGTGAGACCACACTGTCTCCCCGCAACTCTCGCTCTACTCCCATCACCTGTCTCACTGCAGATACACCATCCACCGATTGTGAAGCAAACGGTTGTGGTTTCTGCTGGCTCTGTGCCACATATCCTCCGGTACTATGAGCGGGATCCCTCTCCAGTTTCACCTGTTGCTCAGTGCCGAGGTGCTGAGGGTAGGAATAGTTGATAAATTTCAAGAAACTCCAGCCACCAATTTCTTTAAAAGACCTTTATTCTTTTGTCTTGGGTCCCATTGATAATACAACATTTCAAGCCAGCATTAGGCTCTTAGTCATGTACACTTTAGTTATACAGGTTTCTGTTACTTATACCTGCACCTGTTAATCATTCACCTGATGTTAATTAACCCATTCCATAAAGAACACAACCATTGCTGTTGCAACAGTGACATCTTGTGGATGAAAAATATAGTACATCACTGTTTTTATTCTGAAATTTTCAGTGTTCTTTCATGGAATGGATAAACACCATCACATATTATTAAAACAACATAAAACCTATATACAATTTAAAAAGAGGAGCATAAAATCCCAATATCTATAGAGCCACAGTAATAGGGATCAATGTACATAATACATTCTCATTATCATAGATTTATACAAAAAGACAATCATACAGAAAAATTAAAGAAATGTACCTTTCCAGAAAACACCTGCTTTTTAAGAGAAATATCTACAATCCTGTTTGCCAATATCTGACCAGTTATTTTTATCCTTATATATTTATGTCTGTACTCATAATATATTTATTCTTTAACTTATCTATATGGCATACTAGATAATTAATTAGAAGTCAACAAAACAGACTCCAATCAAAGTCTTTGTTTAGACCCCTAGGGGTCAGGCAATCTAATTTATGAATCCAGAACATCTCCCTCATTTTAAGGAGATGTTCTCTATCACCACCCTCCTTGGTTTCATTACCTGATCTATGATAAGGAATCTAAGTTGACTAATATTGTGACCTGCAGAGAGGAAGTGAGAGGACACAGGAGCCTCCATGTTTTTACATCTTATGTTTGATTTATGTTCTGTTATCCTCTCCCTTACCTCTCTGCAGGTCTCGCCTATATAGATAAGTCCACATGGACACTTGATCATATAAATAGCAAAAACAGAATTTATGCTTACCTGATAAATTACTTTCTCCAACGGTGTGTCCGGTCCACGGCGTCATCCTTACTTGTGGGATATTCTCTTCCCCAACAGGAAATGGCAAAGAGCCCAGCAAAGCTGGTCATATGATCCCTCCTAGGCTCCGCCTACCCCAGTCATTCGACCGACGTACAGGAGGAAATATGCATAGGAGAAACCATATGATACCGTGGTGACTGTAGTTAAAGAAAATAATTCATCAAACCTGATTAAAAAAACCAGGGCGGGCCGTGGACCGGACACACCGTTGGAGAAAGTAATTTATCAGGTAAGCATAAATTCTGTTTTCTCCAACATAGGTGTGCCCGGTCCACGGCGTCATCCTTACTTGTGGGAACCAATACCAAAGCTTTAGGACACGGATGAAGGGAGGGAGCAAATCAGGTCACCTAAATGGAAGGCACCACGGCTTGCAAAACCTTTCTCCCAAAAATAGCCTCTGAAGAAGCAAAAGTATCAAATTTGTAAAATTTGGCAAAAGTGTGCAGTGAAGACCAAGTCCCTGCCTTACATATCTGGTCAACAGAAGCCTCGTTCTTGAAGGCCCATGTGGAAGCCACAGCCCTAGTGGAGTGAGCTGTGATTCTTTCAGGAGGCTGCCGTCCGGCAGTCTCATAAGCCAAACGGATAATGCTTTTAAGCCAAAAGGAAAGAGAGGTAGAAGTTGCTTTTTGACCTCTCCTTTTACCAGAATAAACAACAAACAAAGAAGAAGTTTGTCTGAAATCTTTAGTGGCCTCTAAATAGAATTTTAGAGCACGGACTACGTCCAAATTGTGTAACAAACGTTCCTTCTTTGAAACTGGATTCGGGCACAAAGAAGGTACAACTATCTCCTGGTTAATATTCTTGTTGGAAACAACTTTCGGAAGAAAACCAGGCTTAGTACGCAAAACCACCTTATCTGCATGGAACACCAGATAGGGCGGAGAACACTGCAGAGCAGATAACTCAGAAACTCTTCTAGCAGAAGAAATTGCAACCAAAAACAAAACTTTCCAAGATAATAACTTAATATCTACGGAATGTAAGGGTTCAAACGGAACCCCTTGAAGAACTGAAAGAACTAGATTAAGACTCCAGGGAGGAGTCAAGGGTCTGTAAACAGACTTGATTCTAACCAGAGCCTGAACAAACGCTTGAACGTCTGGCACAGCTGCCAGCCTTTTGTGAAGTAAAACAGATAACGCAGAAATCTGTCCCTTCAGAGAACTTGCAGATAATCCCTTCTCCAAACCCTCTTGTAGAAAGGATAAAATCCTAGGAATTTTTATCTTGTTCCATGGGAATCCTTTAGATTCACACCAATAGATATATTTTTTCCATATCTTATGGTAAATTTTTCTAGTTACAGGCTTTCTAGCCTGAATCAGAGTATCTATTACAGAATCTGAAAACCCACGCTTTGATAAAATCAAGCGTTCAATCTCCAAGCAGTCAGTTGGAGAGAAACCAGATTCGGATGTTCGAATGGACCTTGAACAAGAAGGTCCTGTCTCAAAGGTAGCTTCCATGGTGGAGCCGATGACATATTCACCAGGTCTGCATACCAAGTCCTGCGTGGCCACGCAGGAGCTATCAAGATCACCGAAGCCCTCTCCTGGTTGATCCTGGCTACCAGCCTGGGAATGAGAGGAAAAGGTGGGAAAACATAAGCTAGGTTGAAGGTCCAAGGTGCTACTAGTGCATCTACTAGAGTCGCCTTGGGATCCCTGGATCTGGACCCGTAACAAGGAACCTTGAAGTTCTGACGAGACGCCATCAGATCCATGTCTGGAATGCCCCATAATTGAGTTATTTGGGCAAAGATTTCCGGGTGGAGTTCCCACTCCCCCGGATGGAATGTCTGACGACTCAGAAAATCCGCTTCCCAATTTTCCACTCCTGGGATGTGGATTGCAGACAAGTGGCAGGAGTGATCCTCCGCCCATTGAATTATCTTGGTCACTTCCTCCATCGCCAGGGAACTCCTTGTTCCCCCCTGATGGTTGATATATGCAACTGTCGTCATGTTGTCTGATTGAAACCTTATGAATTTGGCCTCTGCTAGATGAGGCCAAGCTTTGAGAGCATTGAATATCGCTCTCAGTTCCAGAATGTTTATCGGGAGAAGAGATTCTTCCCGAGACCATAGACCCTGAGCTTTCAGGGGTTCCCAGACCGCGCCCCAGCCCACCAGACTGGCGTCGGTCGTGACAATGACCCACTCTGGTCTGCGGAAGCTCATTCCCTGTGACAGGTTGTCCAGGATTAGCCACCAACGGAGTGAATCTCTGGTCCTTTGATCTACTTGAATCGTCGGAGACAAGTCTGTATAATCCCCATTCCACTGTCTGAGCATGCACAGTTGTAATGGTCTTAGATGAATTCGTGCAAAAGGAACTATGTCCATTGCTGCAACCATCAATCCTATTACTTCCATGCACTGCGCTATGGAAGGACGAAGAACAGAATGAAGAACTTGACAAGAGCTTAGAAGTTTTGATTTTCTGACCTCTGTCAGAAAAATCCTCATTTCTAAGGAGTCTATTATTGTTCCCAAGAAGGGAACTCTTGTTGACGGGGAAAGAGAACTTTTTTCTATGTTTACTTTCCATCCGTGAGATCTGAGAAAGGCTAGGACGATGTCCGTATGAGCCTTTGCTTTTGACAGAGACGACGCTTGAATCAGGATGTCGTCCAAGTACGGTACTACTGCAATGCCCCTTGGTCTTAGAACCGCTAGAAGGGACCCTAGTACCTTTGTGAAAATTCTCGGAGCAGTGGCTAATCCGAATGGAAGTGCCACAAACTGGTAATGCTTGTCCAGAAAAGCGAACCTTAGGAACTGATGATGTTCCTTGTGGATAGGAATATGGAGGTACGCATCCTTTAAATCCACCGTGGTCATAAATTGACCTTCCTGGATGGTAGGAAGGATCGTTCGAATGGTTTCCATTTTGAACGATGGAACCCTGAGAAATTTGTTTAGGATCTTGAGATCTAGAATTGGTCTGAATGTTCCCTCTTTTTTGGGAACTATGAACAGGTTGGAGTAAAACCCCATCCCTTGTTCTCTTATTGGAACTGGATGAATTACTCCCATCTTTAACAGGTCTTCTACACAATGTAAGAATGCCTGTCTTTTTATTTGGTTTGAAGATAATTGAGACCTGTGGAACCTTCCCCTTGGGGGTAGTTCCTTGAATTCCAGGAGATAACCTTGAGAAACTATTTCTAGTGCCCAAGGATCCTGAACATCTCTTGCCCAGGCCTGAGCAAAGAGAGAAAGTCTGCCCCCCACCAGATCCGGTCCCGGATCGGGGGCCATCCCTTCATGCTGTTTTGGTAGCAGTGGCAGGCTTCTTGGCCTGCTTAACCTTGTTCCAGCCTTGCATCGGTCTCCAGGCTGGTTTGGGTTGAGAAGTATTACCCTCTTGCTTAGAGGATGTAGAAGTAGAGGCTGGTCCGTTTCTGCGAAAGGGACGAAAATTAGGCTTATTTCTAGCCTTAAAAGACCTATCCTGAGGAAGGGCGTGGCCCTTTCCTCCGGTGATGTCTGAAATAATCTCTTTCAAATCAGGACCAAACAGTGTTTTGCCCTTGAAAGGGATGTTAAGCAATTTTGTCTTGGAAGACACATCCGCTGACCAAGACTTTAGCCAGAGCGCTCTGCGCGCCACGATAGCAAACCCTGAATTTTTCTCCGCTAATCTCGCTAATTGCAAAGCGGCATCTAGAATAAAAGAGTTAGCCAATTTAAGTGCATGAACTCTGTCCATAACCTCCTCATACGAAGATTCTTTATTGAGCGACTTTTCTAGTTCTTCTAACCAGAAACACGCTGCCGTAGTGACAGGAACAATGCATGAAATTGGTTGAAGAAGGTAACCTTGCTGAACAAACATTTTTTTTAAGCAAACCCTCTAATTTTTTATCCATAGGATCTTTAAAAGCACAACTATCTTCTATGGGAATAGTAGTGCGTTTGTTTAGAGTAGAGACCGCCCCCTCGACCTTAGGGACTGTCTGTCATAAGTCCTTTCTGGGGTCGACTATAGGAAATAATTTCTTAAATATAGGGGGAGGAACAAAAAGGTATGCCGGGCCTTTCCCATTCCTTGTTTACTATGTCCGCCACACGCTTGGGTATAGGAAAAACATCGGGGGGCACCGGAACCTCTAGGAACTTGTCCATCTTACATAATTTCTCTGGAATGACCAAATTGTCACAATCATCCAGAGTAGATAATACCTCCTTAAGCAGTGCGCGGAGATGTTCTAATTTAAATTTAAATGTTACAACATCAGGTTCAGCTTGTTGAGAAATTTTTCCTGAATCTGAAATTTCTCCCTCAGACAAAACCTCCCTCCTGACCCCTTCAGATTGGTGTGAGGGTATGTCAGAAACGTTATCATCAGCGTCCTCTTGCTCTTCAGTGTTTAAAACAGAGCAATCGCGCCTTCTTTGATAAGTAGGCATTTTAGATCAAATATTTGCAATAGAATTATCCATAACAGCCGTTAATTGTTGCATAGTAATAAGTATTGGCGCACTAGATGTACTAGGGGCCTCTTGTGTGGGCAAAACTGGTGTAGACACAGAAGGGGGTGATGCAGTACCATGCTTACTCCCCTCATCTGAAGAATCATCTTGGGCACTATTATTATCTGTGGCATCATTGTCCCTACCTTGTTTGGACACCATGTCACAATTATCACATATATTTAAATGGGGAGACACATTGGCTTTCATACATATAGAACATCGTTTATCTGATGGTTCAGACATGGTAAACAGGCTTAAACTTGTCAACAAAGCACAAAAAACGTTTTAAAGTAAAACCGTTACTGTCACTTTAAATTTTAAACAGAACACACTTTATTACTGAATATGCGAAAAAGTATGAAGCAATTGTTCAAAATTCACCAAAATTTCACCACAGTGTCTTAAAGCCTTAAAAGTATTGCACACCAAATTTGAAAGCTTTAACCCTTAAAATAACGGAACCGGAGCCGTTTTTACATTTAACCCCTATACAGTCCCAGGAATCTGCTTTGCTGAGACCCAACCAAGCCCAGAGGGGAATACGATACCAAATGACGCCTTCTATAAGCTTTTTCAGTGGATCTTAGCTCCTCACACATGCATCTGCATGCCTTGCCTTCCAAAAACAACTGCACATTAGTGGCGCGAAAATGAGGCTCTGCCTATGACTAGAGAAGGCCCCCATCTGAAAAAGGTGTCCATACAGTGCCTGCCGTTTTTTAACAACAATCCCCAAGATTATAATAACTATAAAGCGCTATAATCTGTCAAATATGCTTAGCAAGTAATCGTTTTAGCCCAGAAAAATGTCTACCAGTTTTTTAAGCCCTTATAAAGCCTTTATTCTTTTACTTAATCTAAGAAAATGGCTTACCAGTCCCCATAGGGAAAATGACAGCCTTCCAGCATTACCAAGTCGTGTTAGAAATGTGGCCAGTCATACCTCAGGCAGAAAAGTCTGCCAACTGCTTCCCCCAACTGAAGTTACTTCATCTCAACAGTCCTGTGTGGAAACAGCAATCGATTTTAGTAACGTTTGCTAAAATCATCTTCCTCTTACAAACATAAATCTTCTTCTCTTTTCTGTTTCAGAGTAAATAGTACATACCAGCACTATTTTAAAATAACAAACACTTGATTGAAGAATAAAAACTACATTTAAACACCAAAAAACTCTTAGCCATCTCCGTGGAGATGTTGCCTGTGCAACGGCAAAGAGAATGACTGGGGTAGGCGGAGCCTAGGAGGGATCATATGACCAGCTTTGCTGGGCTCTTTGCCATTTCCTGTTGGGGAAGAGAATATCCCACAAGTAAGGATGACGCCGTGGACCGGACACACCTATGTTGAAGAAAGTAGTTCTACATGTAAAGTATTTATTTATTGTGAATTTCCGTCCGCTAGTTGGATGATAAAAGTTTTTTCCTTTTATCATAGAACTGCAATGACTGCAGTTCAAGCACGGATAACAACCGTTATTTTTGCTACCAATTGTTAATTGGATATTTCTCTTAGCAGAACCTATGTCAGTGTGTACAATCAAATCCTTGATACTTTTATTTTTCTTATATGCTACCATGGGCACCTGTTTGAATTCTTCCACTTGTGGATTACATTCCCTTATTATGTGCCAGTGTCTTTTCAAGACACCGGTTATTTTTTGACTGAACCTGTTATGTTGAGTGACAAATATTATGTTGTTCTCTCCTTTCTTACCTAAATTCCCTTGTTTCTGATTTTGTTTAAAACCAGCTTCTGCATTTGCCAATTGTTCTATTATCAAGTTCCTAGGGTATTTCCTTGCAATGAATTTGTTGGCCATTTCTCCCAATCTTTGTTTACATTTATTGCTGTCTGACACAATTCTCTTAACCCTAGTGAACTGGCTCTTAGGTATTGCTTTAAACACATTCTCTGGATGGCAGCTGCCATATTGTAGCAAATTATTCTTATCGGTCTTGTGTATAGATCAGTTTCCAAAAAACCTTTTTTCTTTATAAACATAAGTGTCCAAGTATTCTATACCCACTTCACTCATATTCATACTAAATTTTAATCCTTTTACTGGGCAATTTAGATCCTCTATGAATGTTAATAGGCTCCCAACATATTGTATATAGGTTTTATGTTGTTTTAATAATATGTGATGGTGTTTATCCATTCCATGAAAGAACACTGAAAAATTCAGAATAAAAACAGTGATGTACTATATTTTTCATCCACAAGATGTCACTGTTGCAACAGCAATGGTTGTGTTCTTTATGGAATGGGTTAATTAACATCAGGTGAATGATTAACAGGTGCAGGTATAAGTAACAGAAACCTGTATAACTAAAGTGTACATGACTAAGAGCCTAATGCTGGCTTGAAACGTTGTATTATCAATGGGACCCAAGACAAAGAATAAAGGTCTTTTAAAGAAATTGGTGGCTGGAGTTTCTTGAAATTTATGTACTTTGGTGAGACTTGGCAAGTCTGTTGCTCCGTGCCCCAATGAAAGAGGAATTTTGGTGTGCTGTTTTCCACTATTTTGGTAGGAATAGTTGGTAATAATCTGTAGAAGCTCTCTCCTCAGCTCCCCAAACACAGCATGCACGGTATTACAAAGATCTTCCATGGCTCAAGGTCTATTTCGGGATAGTGCTAGTAAACAATGTACAAAGGAGTCAGAATAGACTGGGTTATAGTGTGCCACGAGGGCAGTAGAAAAAACAAACAGGCAAGATGGCCGCTACCCCAGAGCTTCTATAACGATCAGTCCATTAACCAAGTATGCAGCTCTGTTGTCTCTGTAGCTCGCGGTAAAAGTAACACCAGTAGTCAGGGCAGTCTCACCAGAGGTTGAACTCACTTTTAATGTATTATTCGTTCAGCTGGATGGCCATTATAAGCATAAAAGGATAAAAGTTATAGGGAGCTCTACTCATGTGCGTCCATTCTGTTGCCGAGCTAGCTCCACCCCCCCGAAGGTTTTTCTTTTGTGTGACTCCTTTCATGAGATTTCAGATTACTCTTATGTGTAAAACATTTCCCACACTCTGCACATGTAAAATGTTTTTCCCCTGTGTGACTCCTTTCATGAGTTTTCAGACTACTCTTTAGTGTAAATCCGTTTCCACACTCTGCACATGTAAAAGGTTTTTCCCCTGTGTGACTCCTTTCATGAGTTTTCAGACTACTCTTTAGTGTAAAACTTTTTCCCCTGTGTGAATAACCTGGTGTCTTCGGAAAGCTGACTTGTCTGCAAACATTTTCCCACATTCTGTACATGTGAAAGGCTTTTCTCCTGTGTGAATCCTTTCATGTGTTTTCAGACTAATTAGTTGTGTAAAACATTTTCCACACTCTGTACATGTGAAAGGCTTTTCTCCTGTGTGAATCATTTCATGATTTTTCAGACTAATTAGTTGTGTAAAACATTTTCCACACTCTGTACATGTGAACGGCTTTTCTCCTGTGTGACTCCTTTCATGAATTTTCAGATGACTCTTATGTGTAAAACATTTTCTGCACTCTTTACATGTGAAAGGTTTTTCTCCTGTGTGAATTCTTTCATGAGTTTTCAGACTAATTATGTTTGTAAAACATTTCCCACACTCTGCACATGTAAAAGGTTTTACCCCTGTGTGAATCCTTTCATGAGTTTTCAGACTACTCTTTAGTGTAAAACTATTTCCACACTCTGCACATGTAAAAGGTTTTTCCCCTGTGTGAATAACCTGGTGTCTTCGGAAAGCTGACTTGTCTGCAAACATTTTCCCACATTCTGTACAAACGAAAGGTTTTTCTCCTGTGTGAATCCTATTGTGGGTTAAGAGAATGGACTTTTGTGAAAACTGTACTCCACACTCTGTACATGTGAAAGGCTTTTCTCCTGTGTGAATCATTTCATGAGTTTTCAGACTAACTAGTTGTGTAAAACCTTTTCCACACTCTTTACATGTGAAAGGCTTTTCTCCTGTGTGAATCCTCTCATGAATTTTCAGTTTACACTTTTGTGTAAAACTTTTCCCACATTCTGTACATGTAAAATGTTTTTCTCCTGTGTGAATCCTTTTGTGGGTTAAGAGATGGGATTTTCGTGATAACTGGACTCCACACTCTGTACAACTGAATGGTTTCTCCCCTGTGTGGGTCCTCTCATGAGCTATAAGACTTGTCATTTGTATAAAACATTTGCTGCACTCTGTACATTTGTGAGGCTTCTCACCAGTGTGGATTTTGTGGTGTTTTAAGAGATTTGACTTCAATTTGAAGATTTTCCCACATTCTGTACATTTTAATGGTTTCTCCTTTGTATGAATCATTTGGTTAGACTGTAGACTTTTACCTTCTTTAAAATGATTTGAGAGCTCTGGGATAATCATTTCACTAGATAAGGCATACATGTTGTCCTCTTGTTTGATGACTAAATTACTGTCTGTACATAATGACTGCTGCCCAGTTCCTGACAATTCACCATCTCCTTTAAATATCTGCTGTGTTTTGCCCAATGTTTGTGAATAGTCATTAGACTTTTTGAGTTTGTGGTATCAAACTGATGCTTCCTCTAGTGAAGGATGGATATGAACTATTCAAGTGTTTGTCTCCATAAAAAGAAAAGGAAAAACGAGAATTAGACTGTTTATTCTAAATAATATAATCCATTTTATTAAAAAAAACATATTATTCATTTATACTCAATAAAATGTATCTTGTTTTGTGTTTTTAAATGTATTTGCCTATAAATCACAAATTTTAATAAAATGGAAGACAAAGAAAACAAATTTGTCTATTTCATAATAAACTAGATCATTTATGATAAAAAGTTATAGGTCCACATTAAATAAGGTGCAAGCAGCTAATGTTCTTGGCTAGGGAACAAGTACATCTGTATTCTGGGCAGCATAGGTGTCAACTACCAACCTCATTTAACATTGCATAAGCAAATGCACATAAAAGTCTGCCCACGCTTGCTCAACGAGTTGGGTGAGAACATGATGTCTTAATCATCACAGACTAATAATCAGAGTGACATTTTATGAGAGGCTAAGGGGCAGTGATCTTATGATACTTCTTAAATTGTGATTGCGGTTGTTTGATTTATATAAACAACTGAAAACTGTATTACTTTTAATAATACTCACTGTAAAACTAAGCACACAAATCAGTGGCGGTTCTGGAGTGGGGAACACTTATTGGGGGAGTTGTGGGTGATCCACACATGGGAACAAGGTAGGCATAAGTGTAGTTATGGGTGTCCATGAGCGAGGTCAGGGCAGGGGAAGGTGGAGTTGCAGGGGTTCTGAGTACTGAACCAGGTCTGGGGGTGAGGTTAGGCAGTTAATGGACATGATCTGTCTAAAAAGAATAGAGATGGGAGTAGGATTTTTACCCTCCTCTCCAGCCTAATGGAGGTTGCTCCTTCCCTAGAACCCTCACTGACACAACTGTTATTAAAAGATGCAGATATAAATATAATAGTTTATATTTGTTTAATGAGTGATCTATTCTATTTTCCCTGTAATTAAAGTCAGCATAATATCTATTTTACTCACCTAACACATATGAGTTCATGCTGATAACAGGCTCCAATGTCTGTGCTCAGGAAGAAGGTTCCCTTATTCACTCCAGTTACATCAATACCTGATATCTCTCAGTGCTCTGGCCGTGTCTGTAAAAAGTATATTAAATGGTTTAGACAGATAATAATAAATAATGGTTCTGATTAACTGTACGTATGGTATAATTAAAGGCACACATAACAATTCATGTGATACAGATCAGCTGATTAGGTTATTACATATGTGCTGTTGATTCACCACAAGCATTTAGTACAGTTAAAGGGACAGTCTACACCAGAATGTTTATTGTTTTAAAAGATAGATAATCCCTTTATTACCCATACAATATAAGCTGAGGAGTAGACAATCTATTTATGAGTATGACATACCACAACCTTACAAATATATTATTACTATGTTTTTTCTAACATTTAAATTAAAGAGCAGCACTTAGACATGAACAATATTTTCCCCAGAAAAGAAATGTTGAAGAAGAGTTGTTTAAATGTAAGTTAAATCTAATACTACAGTTTTGGTATTATACTGCCTATTAATCCTCTCTGTCAGACATTTAGTAATTGTCATGTGCTCCACCCCCAGTCCTTTAAACTCTCTTGGTCTGTACTGAGTTGTCTTAAATCACACAACTAGAGGGTATGTGAAAGATAGGCACTAAAATGTTTATTTTCAATTGTTATCTATGACAGAGATAAAAAGGAAACCTTTGTGTTTACATAGAGTGATAACATAATTAGATATGTTCTCTAGCAAGCTCAGCCAATTTAAAAGGATAATAAAATACAGAACAAAATTAACAGATGCATACTAACAATGCAATGCAATAAAACATACTATGAATTTCTAAAGAGCAGTAGTTTTTTTCTGATATTTTGTTCTGCGCCTGTATCATGTGACAGCGATCAGCCAATAACAGACTTATATTTTTATATAACGTGAACTCCTCCATATGCTAAGTAGAAGCTGGTACCACATAACCTGTATTTTAAAAGAATTTGTACAATTTGATAATGGAAATAAATTAGAAAGAACCAACAGCTATTTTAGATATAAAAATAAACCCAAATGTGAATTTTCCCATTTGCGCTAGCTGGTGATTGGTGCACACATTTGTCTCTTGTGATTGGCTGACTAGATGTGTTCAGCTAACTCTCAGCAGTGCATTGATGCTGCTTCAGCAAATTATATCAAGGGGATTAAGTGCATTTGATAATAAAAGTAAATTGAAAAGTTGTTTACAATTGTGTATTCTATCCGACTCCTGAAAGAAAGAGATTGGGTTTTGTGTCCCTTTAAGTCTGTGATCATGTGACATAAACAGCAACAGTTGCAGAATACACTTACTAAGGTCTTTACTAACAACAAGAATCAGTCTCAGATCAGTGGGATAAACGTTCTGATGATAAACAGGTGCAGCTAATAGAAATAAGAAATGTATTATAAAATAACCTCATTAGAAATAAAATAATATGCAGATCACAAGATATTTATCATTAGATCAGTATATGTGATGAGACTGATACAACAGGGCCATAAGCTGAGTGATATTTATTACTGGAGCAAATAGCAGCTTCAGACTAATATTAAATGAAAATGGTTTATCTGGGCTCTACAGTTAATTATAAACCTAGAGGGAAATAGAGGATTCTAATTGTCTGATACTTAAAGGGACATGAAACCCATTTTTTTCTTTCCTGATTTAGGTAGAACATACAATTTAAAAAAAACTTTCCAGTTTATGTCTATTATCGAATTTGTTTCATTCGCTTGGTATCATTAGTTGAAGAAGCAGTAATGCACTCCTGGTTTCTAACTGAACACATGGGTGAGCCAATGGCAAACATTTATATATATATATATATATATATATATATATATATATATGTTACGGTACCAACAGTGTACCAAGGGTTAATACCAGATGAACAATGTCCTGCATAGGGAATCAGCAATTCACAACCCAGCCAGTTTCAGGTTTAAAACAGAATGTCATTTATTAAAGGCTAGATGCCTAGTATTTATACAGGTTTGACCCCAGATGGGGGGGTTGAAAGACTCTTGTACATTTAGATAAAAAGGGGAAGACGTCCTTTTATGAAACAGTAGAATTACATTACTTAAATACTTTACTTAGGCAGATAACAACTTAAACACATTTGGCTTGTCTTATCACCTAGCGTCTGCTCTCTGAGGGTGATTAAACAATGGCCTGTTTATTACTTAAATGTAATTATAGCACACAATAGCTGAGGCCAGCAACTCTGTCTTTAGAAATTAGTTTCTTAGCTAAACACAATTAACTCCTTCAGTCCTGACAGAAGGGTCTGTCACATATCTCCCCCCTTGTGGAATACTCCGGCAGACCCGGCTTGACCCTTTGGCGGGTCAACCTGGGGATGACCGGACTAGGAGGTGGTAGGCATGTCAGTTTGTCAGGACAATCCATCTGTATTTCCGTTATGAGAGAGAATTCCTGTCCATACAAAGAAGGGTTCAACTTCCTCAGTGCCCAGACTAGGGCTAAACAGTCCTTCAAAATCCCATCAGCTTCTTTACAAGTTTTCTGTACCTGCTCTTTATAGGTATCCACAATCCCTTCATACTGACATAGGGTGCCCTTGAGTTGCTGCACCTCACTATGAGCCAGCGTCAGCTTCTCCTCAAGTGTCGCTAAGTTTGTCTTTAATGTTTCATGTCCCACTCTCAAGCTGGTGTTTTCTGCAGTCTGTCGGTGCAGCTTGTCTAGCAGAGATTCACGTTCTAAACGTGCTTTTTCCTCTGCGCTCCTCTTCTCCTTCATCAGCGCATTGTAACGGGACTTCCACGTATCAATAGCGGATAGAGATTTACTGAGCTCAGCGTCCTGGGGCTTAGCAGCAGGGGGGTCAGTCTCTGCTGCACGGATCTGAGCATGGGTAGTCACAGGGTTAACATCAGCGGGACCCATGGGAGCATAGGCAGAAACAAGGGGAGCCAAGTCATTTCCAAGAAGAACATCAGCAGGTAAGTCCTTCTTGACCCCCACATTCACAGGTCTAGCGCCCACTCCCCAATCCAAATGTACCCTGGCAACAGGTAGGCTGAACACATCGCCCCCTGCTACCCTCACAGCCACAGTGTCTCCAGTGTAATGTTTCTCAGACACCAAGTTCTTTTGAAGCAAGGTCATGGTAGCACCAGTATCCCGTAGACCACTGACCTTCTTCCCATTCACTTTAACCAGTTGCCGGTTATTCCGGTGGGCAGCTTGCACAAGGTCTGCCTCATGTAGGATGCTCCAGCATTCTTGCGCCTCTACGTAGCGGGCCGCAGGCTGAGAGTTACGTGGGATTCCGCCGGCGGGTCTTCTCCAGGACTGTGCTTGGTTCGCTGCATTTAGGGGACACTCTGGTCTTTTGTGCCCTAGTTGCTTACATCCAAAGCACCAAATAGGCTGTGAGTAGCCCCGTGAATTGAACCGGGCTCTCTGAGGGTAGTTCATGGCCAGAGGCCGTGTGGTATAGCGGTGCGCCGGGGGTTGGTAACTGGCAGCTGCTGGGGTGACTGGGGGTCTGTACTCCACTCTAGCAGGGGGCTTAGTGGTAGAAGTGTCCAGTTTGCGGGCATCCGTATACTCATCTGCCAAGCGAGCCGCTTCATGCAGGGTGGAGGGTTTACGGTCCCGAACCCACTCTCGAACTCCTGCGGGTAACTTGTCGAAGCAATGTTCCAACAGGAATAGCTGCAGCACCTCTTCCCCAGACACGGCTTGGCATCCCGCTATCCAGTGAGCTGCTGTGCGGTGCACCTTACATGCCCACTCAAGGTAGGAATCTCCAGTTAATTTAACAGTGTCTCTGAACCGCCTCCGGTATGCCTCCGGTGTAACCGCATACCTGGAGAGCAGAGCCTCTTTTACAGTATTATAATCCCCGACTTCCTCATCTGGAATGGCCCGAAAAGCCTCACTGGCCCGGCCGGATAATTTTCCGGATAATATCATGACCCAGTCCTCTGCGGGTACCTTGTGTAGTGCACATGGCTCTCAAAATCCGCAAGGTACCCATCAATCTCTCCTTCTGTTTCCAGGAAGTTTTTAAAAGCTGCAAAATTTACTTTTCTCTTTTCCACTGGGTTTGCTGCAGCGCCGTTTTGGCGAAGTAGGTTGGCCTCCACAGCTGCTATGACCCGGTCGATAATTTCCGCAGATGGGTTGGGGCCATAATGTGCCAGTCTTATTTTAACCGCCCGATCAAAGCTTGCTTCTGCGGGGGTTCTGTCTGCTATGCTGGGCCCATTGGTTCCTTCTGTCCCTGGTACTCTTTCCATCTTAGTCAGTATTGTAATAATCCCCCTCTTCCTGAGGTTACTGGCTTGTGTAGTTGCTCTTCTGGGCGATAAGGTTCATTCCGTCGCTTGCCACCAATGTTACGGTACCAACAGTGTACCAAGGGTTAATACCAGATGAACAATGTCCTGCATAGGGAATCAGCAATTCACAACCCAGCCAGTTTCAGGTTTAAAACAGAATGTCATTTATTAAAGGCTAGATGCCTAGTATTTATACAGGTTTGACCCCAGATGGGGGGGTTGAAAGACTCTTGTACATTTAGATAAAAAGGGGAAGACGTCCTTTTATGAAACAGTAGAATTACATTACTTAAATACTTTACTTAGGCAGATAACAACTTAAACACATTTGGCTTGTCTTATCACCTAGCGTCTGCTCTCTGAGGGTGATTAAACAATGGCCTGTTTATTACTTAAATGTAATTATAGCACACAATAGCTAAGGCCAGCAACTCTGTCTTTAGAAATTAGTTTCTTAGCTAAACACAATTAACTCCTTCAGTCCTGACAGAAGGGTCTGTCACAATATATATATATATAAATATAAGCAGCAGGAGAGCACTCTCACTTTAAAATTCAATGTGCCAGGGTGCATGCAAAAAGTGAGTAATATCAATGAACAAATGGCTGCACTCACTGGTCCTTTCAATCAAAATATTTATTTATGTGACGTTTCGGGGACCGTATCCCCTTCCTCAGACGTCTGAGGAAGGGGATACGGTCCCCGAAACGTCACATAAATAAATATTTTGATTGAAAGGACCAGTGAGTGCAGCCATTTGTTCATTGATATATATATATATATATATATATATATATATATATAAACAATTTGAAAAAGAAAAGGAGAAATTGGAGCCAGGGTGCCAGTGCAATTCAAGGTTTATTCATGCAGGTAGAAGACAAGAGGTACAGCTCCTTCTCTCTGACGCGTTTCGTGCATGTGTACATGCGCTTCCTCAGAGATGATTACCTGTAGTCACAGGTGAGCCTAAATAGATTGTGTTAGCCAAATTAACTCTAGTTGAAGATCGAGTGGAGGTTGGGCTTAGGTGTGACATACAGGGATATTTACAAATACCAAAATACTATACTATACTGTAATACTATAATAGAATGGTCGATACATTTTCCAAAACACATAATGGTTGTCACCAATATTATATTATATACACAATTCTACTAAATTGACTAGCTAATCATTGCTAGTAATGTGTTTGTGTGATGTGATATTAGATTTATGATGGTAGATATAAAAAAATAATGATAAATTGATAGACAAAAACATAAGTAAGAGAAAGATGGTAAAAGGAAAAAGAAAAAAAAAAGGATCTTAAGAATAACTAAAGATAAGTGTGGTACTACAGTGTAATATCTAAGGATAAGTCTATTTAAAAAGATAAGTGCTACTGTGTGCACATTCTTAAAAACCATCTAATTTGTATCCTATTTAATTATGTGGGGTGTATTGAGAATACTCATTGTTGTATGAGGAAACCCCACATGGATACTAATAGGCTAGTTGAACTTTCATATGTTTATCTCTTAGTTGTTGCTTATGTACAAAGAGTACAATATGGTCAGGGATGTAGTTGAATAATTTAAAACTTTACAGGTTATTATTGGCTATAAAAAGAACCACTAGAAGAGTACATCTATAGCACTCAAGAGCTATATTTAGATATGTTGTTATTTGTTACTTATTATATAGACTTAGTTATTGATTTGTATTCAGATCTCTAAGGTGACAGAGTCAAAATATCTTAATATAAAACTTAATTTTTATTGTTTGAACACTACTAAAAATATGGGGGAAAGAAATTGAATTAAAAACACATGCAATAATTTGGCTTCTTATTAAGATAATATATTGGGTTATAGATTACAAAATTGTTCAGTGAGAAAAATTAGTTGATCACAAGTTTTGGATAGCTTAAAGGGACAGTAAACCTTAAAAATAATGTTAAATAATTCTGCACATAGTGCAGAATTATATAACATTATATTAGCGCAAACATTATAAAACAAAATTTCCCCTTTGAATTTTTTAAAAAAACTGCTGTTTTACAGACCCGCTCTCTGTGATCTTCTGAGCGGGTCTGTTTTTTTCAAACAGCGCATCGGGCCAGCTGTATAGTCACAGCCCGGCCCGACCGTGCCATAGCACTAAGTGCAGCTCGCTCCTGCTCCTAGTTAAACATCAGTCTTTTATTTCCTTGTTCGTATATATACTCAATGGTTTGTGGTAGTAGAATGCTTTATTTATTTTAGCAATCATTTGTAATCTGCTGCTTTTCAGGTCATATGTTGTAATATGCTTTATTTATTTTGACAGTAGCTGTTAAGAGAATCATTTGTTGAACATCAGACCATGTTTCTTTAGTAGCGGTACCTGATATATCGCCATTTGGCTATAAATCCTTTGTTAAACATCAGCCTTTATTTCCTTGTTCATATATATACTGTCAGTCTTATAGAACCAGTCCAGGATTGGACCTAACTGCTAGAGTGAAAAGATAAACACACGCTAGCACGCTGAGAGGAAACCAGGACGTGACCCACTCAGGAATAACAATGAACAGGTTAACTTGTAGAAAAAGAAAAGGAGTACTCACAGATGCAGGTCTTCAGATTGGAGTTTTAAAACAGGCAAAGGATAAGGCAGTTGAGTGATCAAATGAAGCAGTGAACAATTTCCCTTAACGACACGTGTCGTACAGGGTACGTCGCACACAACCTGGTCTTTAAAGACCAGCGACGTACCCTGTACGACGTTGGGGTTGAAAGCGGCTGGAAGCGATCCTGATCGCTTCCAGCCGCTTTCCGGTTATTGCAGTGATGCCTCGATATCGAGGCATCACTGCAATAACATTTTACCCCATCCGATGCAGAGAGAGCCACTCTGTGGCCCTCTCTGCACCGGACATCGATGGCCCGCAATCGTTGGTGGGTGGGAGCCGACGTGGGAGGCGGGTGGGCGGCCATCGGTGCATGTCGTAATGCAGCGGTGGGCGGGATCGTGGGCGGGCTCGCTGGGGGCGCGCACGGATGCGCGCGCGTGCACGCAGGGAGGCGGGCGGGCGCGTGCACGGGGAGGGAGCGGGTGGGAACCATTACACTATGGAACAGTTTGTTAAAATATAGAGGCAGAGAGGGGGAATAAAAATCTATTCTAAACAATCGAAGTGATCTGGGAGGGGGTGGGGGTTTTATTCTTTGGAGGGGGGAAGCTACACTACAGAAAAGTGGGGAAAAAAATAAAAAAATATATATTTTTTTGTAAACTGGGTACTGGCAGACAGCTGCCAGTACCCAAGATGGCTCCCAATAATGTAGAAGGGGAGGGTTAGAGAGCTGTTTGGGGGGGGATCAGGGAGGTTTGGGGCTAAGCGGTATTCTACACAGCAGCATATGTAAATATGCTAAAAAAAAAAATAATTAAAAAAAAAGATACCTTTTATTTTAGTACTGGCAGACTTTCTGCCAGTACTTAAGATGGCGGGGACAATTGTGGGGTGGGGGAGGGAAGAGAGCTGTTTGGGAGGGATCAGGGGGTCTGCTGTGTTAGGTGGGAGGCTGATCTCTACACTAAAGCTAACATTAACCCTGCAAGTTCCCTACAAGATCCCTAATTAACCCCTTCACTGCTAGACATAATACACGTGTGATGTGCAGCGGCATTTAGCAGCCTTCTAATTACCAAAAAGCATCGCCAAAATCATATATGTCTGCTATTTCTGAACAAAGGGGATCCCAGAGAAGCATTAAAAACCATTTGTGCCATAACTGCACAAGCTGTTTGTAAATAATTTCAGTGAGAAACCTAAAATTGCGAAAAAATTTACGTTTTTTAAAATTTGATCGCATTTGGCGGTGAAATGGTGGCATTAAATATACCAAAATGGGTCTAGATCAAATCTTTGGGTTGTCTACTACACTAAAGCTAAAATTAACTCTACAAGCTCCCTACATGCTCCCTAATTAACCCCTTCACTGCTGGGCATAAAACACGTGTGGTGCGCAGTGGCATTTAGCAGCCTTCTAATTACCAAAAAGCAACACCAAAGCCATATAAGTCTGCTATTTCTGAACAAAGGGGATCCCAGAGAAGCATTTACAACCATTTATGCCATAATTGCACAAGTTGTTTGTAAATAATTTCTGTGAGAATCCTAAAGTTTGTGAAAAAATTTGTGAAAAATTGAACAATTTTTTTTATTTGATCGCATTGGCTGTGAAATGGTGGCATGAAATATACCAAAATGGGCCTAGATCAATACTTTGGAATGTCTTCTAAAAAAAATATATACATGTTAAGGGATATTCAGGTATTCCTGACAGATATCAGGGTTCCAATGTAACTAGCGCTCATTTTGAAAAAAAAGTGGCTTTGAAATAGCAAAGTGCTACTTGTATTTATTGCCCTATAACTTGCAAAAAAAGCAAAGAACGTGTTAACATTGGGTATTTCTAAACTCAGGACAAAATTTAGAAACTATTTAGCATGGTTGTTTTTTGGTGGTTGTAGATGTGTAACAGATTTTGGGGGTCAAAGTTAGAAAAAGTGTGTTTTTTTCCATTTTTTCCTCATATTTTATAATTTTTTTAATAATAAATTATAAGATATGATGAAAATAATGGTATCTTTAGAAAGTCCATTTAGTGGCGAGAAAAACGGTATATAAATATGTGTGGGTACAGTAAATGAGTAAGAGGAAAATTACAGCTAAACACAAACACCGCAGAAATGTAAAAATAGCCTTGGTCTTTAAGGGAAAGAAATTGAAAAATGGCCTTGGTCCTTAAGGGGTTAATCAAGTACAAGGATCAGGCAGCAGAGTGGTCGGATAAGCAATGGTCTGTGTACTTTTAATCAGATACAAGGATGAGGCAGCAGAGTGGTCAGGCAAAGCAATGGTCAGTGTCCCTTTAATTAGATACAAGGATGAGGCAGCAGAGTGGTAAGGCAAAGCAATGGTCAGTGTCCCTTTAATCAGATACAAGGATGAGGCAGCAGAGTGGTCAGGCAAAGCAGTGGTCAGTGTCCCTTTAATCAGATACAAGGATGAGGCAGCAGAGTGGTCAGGCAAAGCAATGGTCAGTGTCCCTGTAATCAGATACAAGGATGAGGCGGCAGAGTGGTCAGGCAAAGCAATGGTCAGTGTCCCTTTAATCAGATACAAGGATGAGGCTGCAGAGTGGTCAGGCAAAGCAATGGTCAGTGTCCCTGTAATCAGATACAAGGATGAGGCAGCAGAATGGTAAGGCAAAGCAATGGTCAGTGTCCCTTTAATCAGATACAAGGATGAGGCAGCAGAATGGTAAGGCAAAGCAATGGTCAGTGTCCCTGTAATCAGATACAAGGATGAGGCAGCAGAGTGGTCAGGCAAAGCAATGGTCAGTGTCCCTGTAATCAGATACAAGGATGAGGCAGCAGAGTGGTCAGGCAAAGCAATGGTCAGTGTCCCTTTAATCAGATACAAGGATGAGGCAGCAGAATGGTAAGGCAAAGCAATGGTCAGTGTCCCTTTAATCAGATACAAGGATGAGGCAGGATGAGGCAGCAGAATGGTAAGGCAAAGCAATGGTCAGTGTCCCTTTAATCAGATACAAGGATGAGGCAGGATGAGGCAGCAGAATGGTAAGGCAAAGCAATGGTCAGTGTCCCTTTAATCAGATACAAGGATGAGGCAGCAGAGTGGTCAGGCAAAGCAATGGTCAGTGTCCCTGTAATCAGATACAAGGATGAGGCAGCAGAGTGGTCAGGCAAAGCAATGGTCAGTGTCCCTTTTTTTTTTATTTAATTTTTTTATTGAGGTGATATATAAAGCAGAACAGAATAGACACTTACACAGGCCCCAACCCAGAATAGAGAGATTTAGATATTCTTGTATATACTCAGAGATTTGTAGTTGTAATATGCTTTATTTATTTTGACAGTAGCTGTTAAGGGGATCATTTATTGAACATCAGATTATGTTTCTTTAGTAGCGGTACCTGATATATCGCCATTTGGCTATAAATCCTTAGTTAAACATCAGTCTTTTATTTCCTTGTTCGTATATATACTCAATGGTTTGTGGTAGTAGAATGCTTTATTTATTTTAGCAATAATTTGTAATCTGCTGCTTTTCAGGTCATATGTTGTAATATGCTTTATTTATTTTGACAGTAGCTGTTAAGAGAATCATTTGTTGAACATCAGACCATGTTTCTTTTGTAGCGGTACCTGATATATCGCCATTTAGCTATAAATCCTTTGTTAAACATCAGCCTTTATTTCCTTGTTCATATATATACTGTCAGTCTTATAGAACCAGTCCAGGATTGGATCTAACTGCTAGAGTGAAAAGATAAACACACGCTAGCACGCTGAGAGGAAACCAGGACGTGACCCACTCAGGAATAACAATGAACAGGTTAACTTGTAGAAAAAGAAAAGGAGTACTCACAGATGCAGGTCTTCAGATTGGAGTTTTAAAACAGGCAAAGGATAAGGCAGTTGAGTGATCAAATGAAGCAGTGAACAATTTCCCTTAATCAAGTACAAGGATCAGGCAGCAGAGTGGTCAGATAAGCAATGGTCAGTGTCCCTTTAATCAGATACAGGGATGAGGCAGCAGAGTGGTCAGGCAAAGCAATGGTCAGTGTCCCTTTAATCAGATACAGGGATGAGGCAGCAGAGTGGTCAAACAAAGCAATAGTCTGTGTCCCTTTAATCAGATACAAGGATGAGGCAGCAGAATGGTAAGGCAAAGCAATGGTCAGTGTCCCTTTAATCAGATACAAGAATGAGGCGGCAGAGTGGTAAGGCAAAGCAATGGTCAGTGTCCCTTTAATCAGATACAAGGATGAGGCAGCAGAATGGTAAGGCAAAGCAATGGTCAGTGTCCCTTTAATCAGATACAAGGATGAGGCGGCAGAGTGGTAAGGCAAAGCAATGGTCAGTGTCCCTTTAATCAGATACAAGGATGAGGCAGCAGAATGGTAAGGCAAAGCAATGGTCAGTGTCCCTTTAATCAGATACAAGGATGAGGCAGCAGAATGGTAAGGCAAAGCAATGGTCAGTGTCCCTTTAATTAGATACAAGGATGAGGTAGCAGAATGGTCAGGCAAAGCAATGGTCAGTGTCCCTTTAATCAGATACCAGGTACTCACAAGCCGGTATGCAGCAGCAAGAAAACAACAACAAACGGGCACCGGAGCGATGTCCCGCTGAGGCTTTTAAAGCCTGATGATGAAGGGGCCGGAAACAGGAAGGCCGCGTCACGTTGCTAAGTGACAGTAAGAGATCCGGGAGCCGCAGAGACACGACGATGATCGGATCTGATCATGACATATACTAAGTGGTTTGTGATAGTAGTATGCTTTGTTTGTTTTAGCAATAATTTATAGTCTTCTGCTTTCTGCTATTAGCAAATTGTTAGTTTTCACTAGCAGTATAGTGTTATACATTAAAAGTGTTTTATCTGGTTGAATGAATTTTGTACATAAGATTTTGCATGGTAGTTATGTAATCATTCACTTGGTATTATGTTTCTTTAGAGAATAATTATGCCTAATAAGCTGTTTTTTTAACATACTATCGGCTAGATTACGAGTCTTTAGTTAGCCTTAAAAAGTAGCGTTGAGAAATCCCAACGCTGCTTTTTAACGCCCGCTGGTATTACGAGTCTGGCAGGTACAGGTGTACCGCTCACTTTTTTTCCATGACTCGAGCTTACCGCAAATCCCCTTACGTCAATTGCGTATCCTATCTTTTTAATGGGATTTGCCTAACGCCGGTATTACGGGTCTTGGAAGAAGTGAGCGGTACAGCCTCTCCTGTCAAGACTCCTACCGCATTTATAAGTCAGTAGTTAAGAGTTTTATAGGCTAACTCCGTAACATATAACTCTTAACTAAAGTGTTAAAAAGTACACTAACACCCATAAACTACCTATTAACCCCTAAACTGAGGCCCCCCCACATCGCAAACACTTAAATACATTTTTTAACCCCTAATCTGCCGACCGGACATAGCCGCCATTTTAATAAATATATTAACCCCCAAACCACCACACTCACGCCTCACAAACACTAGTTAAATTTTATTAACCTCTAATCTGCCATCCCTAACATCACCAACACCTACCTACATTTATTAACCCCTAATCTGCTGACCCCAACGTCGCCGCAACTATATTAAATGTATTAACCCCTAAATCTAAGTCTAACCCTAACACCCCCCTAACTTAAATATAATTTAAATAAAACGAAATAAAATTACTACAATTAAATAAATTAATCCTATTTAAAACTAAATACTTACCTGTAAAATAAAACCTAAGCTAGCTACAATATAACTAATAGTTACATTTGTATCTATCTTAGGGTTTATATTTATTTTACAGGCAACTTTGTATTTATTTTAACTAGGTACAATAGTTATTAAATAGTTATTAACTATATAACTACCTAGTTAAAATAAAGACAAATATACATGTAAAATAAATCTTAACCTAAATTACAATACACCTAACACGACACTATGATTACATCAATTACCTAAACTAACTACAATTAAATAAAATAAACTAAAGTACAAAAAAACAAACAAACACTAAATTACAGAAAATAAAAAAATAATTACAAGAATTTTAAACTAATTACACCTAATCTAATCCCCCTAATAAAATAAAAAAGCCCCCCAAAATAATAAAAATCCCTACCCTATACTAAATTACAAATAGCCCTTAAAAGGGCTTTTTGCAGGGCATTGCCCCAAAGTAATCAGCTCTTTTACCTGTGAAACAAAAAAGACAATACCCCACCACCCACACACCCAACCCTACTCTAAAACCCACCCAATCCCCCCTTAAAAAAACCTAACACTAACCCCTTGAAGATCACCCTACCTTGAGCCGT
The DNA here is from genome assembly GCF_027579735.1 of Bombina bombina. NCBI lineage: Eukaryota > Metazoa > Chordata > Amphibia > Anura > Bombinatoridae > Bombina > Bombina bombina. Next base: position 71,950,973 of record NC_069503.1, read on the forward strand.
CTTCACCCAGCCGGGCACAAGTGGTCCTCCATAGGGGCAGAAGTCTTCATCCGATCCGGGCAGAAGAGGACCTCCAGACAGGCAGAAGTCTTCATTCAGGCGGCATCTTCTATCTTCATCCATCCGGAGCGGAGCGAGTCCATCTTGAAGCCAGCCAACGCGGAGCATCCTCTTCTTCCGACGACTCCCGATGAATGAAGGATCCTTTAAATGACGTCATCCAAGATGGCGTCCCTTGAATTCTGATTGGTTGATAGGAATCTATCAGCCAATTGGAATTAAGGTAGAAAAATTCCTATTGGCTGATTGGATCAGCCAATAGGATTGAGCTCGTATTCTATTGGCTGTTCCAATCAGCCAATAGAATGCAAGCTCAATTCTATTGGCTGATTGCATCAGCCAATAGGATTTTCCTACCTTAATTCCGATTGGCTGATAGAATCCTATCAGCCAATCGGAATTCAAGGGACACCATCTTGGATGACATCATTTAAAGGAACCTTCATTCGTCGGAGGAAACAAACTGTTTATTTAAATGTCAGAGATTTTTCTGTTGTGTCCTAAAATATCTCAGGATACAGCATTATATTATGTTTTTATTGATGGAAATGGTTATTTTAACAGAACTTAGTTGTAAAAAGATGTATAATATTAACAAGTTATTAGATATATGTGAGATACAATGCCGAGTACTTCAATACTAATAATTTGACCCTTTTATTGTTTGTACACTTAGTGCCAGATTACAAGTGGAGCGCTAAATATCACTTTCATGAAAGCAATATTTAGGTTCCACTGTGTAAAACGAGTGCACGCTAATGTACACTGTTATTACAAGTCACAAGAGCTGGTTTCCATAGTTTCCAATGGGAGCCTCGTTCTCATGCTGTCAGAGATAGTATGCAGCGAAGAAGTAAGTAGCGCAGTGATGGCATCATATTTTTATAGATTTATGTATATGACTATATACATATATATTTATGTGTTAATATGTGTTTATAGAAGTGGTCCTCCAGACGGGCAGAAGTCTTCATCCAGACGGCATCTTCTATCTTCATCCTTCTGACGCGGAGCGGCTCCATCTTCAAGACATCCGGCGCAGAGTTTCTTCTTTCCACGGCTCTTCAAGAATTAATTCTCCTTTAAATGACATCATCCAAGATGGCGCCCCTTGAATTCTGATTGGCTGATAGAATTCTATCAGTCAATCGGAATTAAAGGTGAAAAAATCCTATTGGCTGATGCAATCAGCCAATAGGATTAAGCTTCAATCCTATTGGCTGATCCAATACTGGATCCAGGAAAACCCAGGAATTTTAAAATTTGGGGGTCAATATCAGGAGTGACGGTGGAATTATTTGGGAGAGAAGGACGAGGACATTCAGCACAAAGTTTACTACAAATTTCTTGCAATAAGGGGTGCCTTAAATAAAAATCTATATATTCTTTAACACCTGAGGAGGGAAATCACTCCGAGGATATGGGATGCTTAACCTCCTAAGGTTTAAAATCTAGGTTTACCAAGGGGGTTGACAAAAACTATTTCAGAATCATTAACACAGAAAAAGATATTTTGCATCTTTTGAATTCAATAAAATGATAAAAATCAGAATAATCTGAATCATCAGAGGATTGCAACATCTCATATTTATATTCATCTGAAAAACCCTCCTCACCACAAGAGGGGGAAGCATTCTCAGAGAGAGTTTGAAAAATTTTTGATGCTCGCCATTTTAAACCAGTTCTTTTAGAATTAGCATCAGTAAATGTACCTCCTGAGTTGTGACTCTCAACATGGCTCAGCCCTAGTAAGTCTGAGCAGGGTTGATAAGATCATGTAAAACAATACAAGGGTTGCAAACAAAATAGCAGTGACAACCCTTTGTCTACTCAGTAACAAGTTCCAATTGGCTCCTATACATAAGGCAAACTAAGAGGGGGGGGGTTGGCCATTAGAAAACTAAGTGTTAATCTGTTTGGAAAGTGTATTCACTAGGCCTGTGTGTTAGATTAGTGCAACACCACACACGTCTCATGAAAATAAAATGTTCTTTATACTTTTAAGCAGGACTGATAATGTGCACTTTGGGGGCTTCTGATAAGTTTCAGGGTATTGTAGCGATGCCTTGATATTGAGGCATTGAGGGGGATATTAGCAAGTAAAATGATCTGGGAGGGGGTAGGGTAGTAGGGGAATGAGGGGTGCAGCTGCACTATAGAAAAAAGTTTATATAAAATATATATATATATATATATATATATATATATAAAAAAAAGCAGAGGGTTAGAGAGCTGTTTGGGTGGGGGGGGGGGGGGGCAGGGAGGTTAGGGGGATACTACCATGCAGAAAAAAACCCTTCACTGGCACAGAGAGCAGCACAGTGTGTATTAACCCTTCACTAGCACAGAGATCAGCACAGTGTGTATTAACCCTTCACTAGCACAGAGAGCAGCACACTGTGTATTAACCCTTAACTATCACAGAGAGCAGCACAGTGTGTATTAACCCTTCACTAGCACAGAGAGCAGCACAGTGTGTATTAACCCTTCACTAGCACAGAGAGCAGCACAGTGTGTATTAACCCTTCACTAGCACAGAGAGCTGCACAGTGTGTATTAACCATTCACTAGCACAGAGAGCAGCACAGTGTGTATTAACCCCATCACTAGCACACAGAGCAGCACAGTGTGTATTAACCCTTCACTAGCACAGAGAGCAGCACAGTATGTATTAACCCTTCACTAGCACAGTGTGTATTAACCCTTCACTAGCACAGAGAGCTGCACAGTGTGTATTAACCCTTCACTAGCACAGAGAGCAGCACAGTGTGTATTAACCCTTCACTAGCACAGAGAGCTGCACAGTGTGTATTAACCCTTCACTAGCACAGAGAGCAGCACAGTATGTATTAACCCTTCACTAGCACAGTGTGTATTAACCCTTCACTAGCACAGAGAGCAGCACAGTATGTATAAACCCTTCACTAGCACAGAGAGCAGCACAGTGTGTATTAACCCTTCACTAGCACAGAGAGCAGCACAGTGTGTATTAACCCTTCACTAGCACAGAGAGCAGCACAGTGTGTATTAACCCTTCACTGGCTCTGAGAGCTGCACAGTGTGTATTAACCCTTCACTAAGACAAAGAGCAGCACAGTGTGTATTAATCCTTCACTAGCACAGAGAGCTGCACAGTGTGTATTAACCCTTCACTAGCACAGAGAGCAGCACAGTGTGTATTAACCCTTCACTAGCACAGAGAGCAGCACAGTGTGTATTAACCCTTCACTAGCACAGAGAGCAGCACAGTGTGTATTAACCCTTCACTAGCACAGAGAGCAGCACAGTGTGTATTAACCCTTCACTAGCACAGAGAGCTGCACAGTGTGTATTAACCCTTCACTGGCACAGAGGGTAGCACAGTGTGTATAAACCCTTCACTAGCACAGAGAGCAGCACAGTGTGTATTAACCCTTCACTAGCACAGAGAGCAGCACAGTGTGTATTAACCCTTCACTAGCACAGAGAGTTGCACAGTATGTATTAACCCTTCACTAGCACAGAGATCAGCACAGTGTGTATTAACCCTTCATTAGCACAGAAAGATGCAGCGTGTATTAACCCTTCACTAGCACAGAAAGATGCAGTGTGTATAAACCCTTCACTAGCACAGAGAGCAGCACAGTGTGTATTAACCCTTCACTAGCACAGAGAGCAGCACAGTGTGTATTAACCCTTCACTAGCACAGAGAGTTGCACAGTATGTATTAACCCTTCACTAGCACAGAGATCAGCACAGTGTGTATTAACCCTTCATTAGCACAGAAAGATGCAGCGTGTATTAACCCTTCACTAGCACAGAGAGCAGCACAGTGTGTATTAACCCTTCACTAGCACAGAGAGCAGCACAGTGTGTATTAACCCTTCACTAGCACAGAGAGCAGCACAGTGTGTATTAACCCTTCACTAGCACAGAGAGCAGCACAGTGTGTATTAACCCTTCACTAGCACAGAGAGCAGCACAGTGTGTATTAACCCTTCACTAGCACAGAGAGCAGCACAGTGTGTATTAACCCTTCACTAGCACAGAGAGCAGCACAGTGTGTATTAACCCTTCACTAGCACAGAGAGCAGCACAGTGTGTATAAACCCTTCACTAGCACAGAGAGCAGCACAGTGTGTATTAACCCTTCACTAGCACAGAGAGCAGCACAGTGTGTATTAACTATTCACTAGCATGGAGAGCAGGACAGTGTGTATTAACCCTTCACTAGCACAGAAAGATGCAGTGTGTATAAACCCTTCACTAGCACAGAGAGCAGCACAGTGTGTATTAACCCTTCACTAGCACAGAGAGCAGCACAGTGTGTATTAACCCTTCACTAGCACAGAGAGTTGCACAGTATGTATTAACCCTTCACTAGCACAGAGAGTTGCACAGTATGTATTAACCCTTCACTAGCACAGAGTTGACAGTATGTATTAACCCTTCACTAGCACAGAGTTGCACAGTATGTATTAACCCTTCACTAGCACAGAGATCAGCACAGTGTGTATTAACCCTTCATTAGCACAGAAAGATGCAGCGTGTATTAACCCTTCACTAGCATAGAGAGCAGCACAGTGTGTATTAACCCTTCACTAGCACAGAGAGTTGCACAGTATGTATTAACCCTTCACTAGCACAGAGAGCAGCACAGTGTGTATAAACCCTTCACTAGCACAGAGAGTTGCACAGTATATATTAACCCTTCACTAGCACAGAGATCAGGACAGTGTGTATTAACCCTTCACTAGCACAGAAAGATGCAGTGTGTATAAACCCTTCACTAGCACAGAGAGCAGCAGTGTGTATTAACCCTTCACTAGCACAGAGAGCAGCACAGTGTGTATTAACCCTTCACTAGCACAGAGAGTTGCACAGTATGTATTAACCCTTCACTAGCACAGAGAGTTGCACAGTATGTATTAACCCTTCACTAGCACAGAGTTGACAGTATGTATTAACCCTTCACTAGCACAGAGTTGCACAGTATGTATTAACCCTTCACTAGCACAGAGATCAGCACAGTGTGTATTAACCCTTCATTAGCACAGAAAGATGCAGCGTGTATTAACCCTTCACTAGCATAGAGAGCAGCACAGTGTGTATAAACCCTTCACTAGCACAGAGAGTTGCACAGTATGTATTAACCCTTCACTAGCACAGAGAGCAGCACAGTGTGTATAAACCCTTCACTAGCACAGAGAGTTGCACAGTGTGTATTAACCCTTCACTAGCACAGAGAGCAGCACAGTGTGTATAAACCCTTCACTAGCACAGAGAGTTGCACAGTGTGTATTAACCCTTCACTAGCACAGAGAGTTGCACAGTGTGTATAAACCCTTCACTAGCACAGAGAGCAGCACAGTGTGTATAAACCCTTCACTAGCACAGAGAGTTGCACAGTATGTATTAACCCTTCACTAGCACAGAGAGTTGCACAGTATGTATTAACCCTTCACTAGCACAGAGAGTTGCACAGTATATATTAACCCTTCACTAGCACAGAGATCAGCACAGTGTGTATTAACCCTTCACTAGCACAGAAAGATGCAGCGTGTATTAACCCTTCACTAGCACAGAGAGCAGCACAGTGTGTATAAACCCTTCACTAGCACAGAGAACAGCACAGTGTGTATTAACCCTTCACTAGAACAGAGAGCAGCACAGTGTGTTTAACCCTTCACTAGCTCTGAGAGCTGTACAGTGTGTATTAACCCTTCACTAGCACAGATAGCTGCACAGTGTGTATAAACCCTTCACTAGCACAGAGAGCAGCAGTGTGTTTAAACCCTTCACTAGCACAGAGAGCAGCACAGTGTGTATAAACCCTTCACTAGCACAGAGAGCTGCACAGTGTGTTTAACCCTTCACTAGCTCTGAGAGCTGCACAGTGTGTATTAACCCTTCACTAGCACAGATAGCTGCACAGTGTGTATAAACCCTTCACTAGCACAGAGAGCAGCACAGTGTGTATTAACCCTTCACTAGCACAGAGAGCAGCACAGTGTGTATTAACCCTTCACTAGCAGTGTGTATAAACCCTTCACTAGCACAGAGAGCTGCACAGTGTGTTTAACCCTTCACTAGCCCCGAGAGATGTACAGTGTGTATTAACCCTTCACTAGCCCCAAGAGCTGTACAGTGTGTATTAACCCTTCAATAGCACAGAGAGCTGCACAGTGTGTATTAACCATTCACTAGCACAGAGAGCTGCACAGTGTGTATTAACCCTTCACTAGCACAGAGAGCAGCACAGTGTGTATTAACCCTTCACTAGCACAGAGAGCAGCACAGTGTGTATTAACCCTTCACTAGCAGTGTGTATAAACCCTTCACTAGCACAGAGAGCTGCACAGTGTGTTTAACCCTTCACTAGCCCCGAGAGCTGTACAGTGTGTATTAACCCTTCACTAGCCCCAAGAGCTGTACAGTGTGTATTAACCCTTCAATAGTACAGAGAGCTGCACAGTGTGTATTAACCATTCACTAGCACAGAGAGCTGCACAGTGTGTATTAACCCTTCACTAGCACAGAGAGCTGCACAGTGTGTATTAATCCTTCACTAGCACAGAGAGCTGCACAGTGTGTATTAACCATTCACTAGCACAGAGAGCAGCACAGTGTTTATTAACCCTTCACTAGCACAGAGAGCTGCACAGTGTGTATTAACCCTTCACTAGCACAGAGAGCAGCACAGTGTGTATTAACCCTTCACTAGCACAGAGAGCTGTACAGTGTGTATTAACCCTTCACTAGCACAGAGAGCAGCACAGTGTTTATTAACCCTTCACTAGCACAGAGAGCAGCACAGTGTATATTAACCCTTCACTGGCACAGATAGCTGCACAGTGTGTATTAATTATTCACTAGCACAGAGAGCAGCACAGTGTGTATTAACCCTTCACTAGCACAGAGAGCAGCACAGTGTGTATTAACCCTTCACTAGCACAGAGAGCAGCACAGTGTGTATTAACCCTTCACTAGCACAGAGAGCAGCACAGTGTGTATTAACTCTTCACTAGCACAGAGAGCAGCACAGTGTGTATTAACCCTTCACTAGCACAGAGAGCAGCACAGTGTGTGTTAGCCCTTCACTAACACAACTAGTTGAACAGCACTTAGTACCAATTGTCTGGCACAAGCAGATGAATAACAAACATTAAATAACAACATTTATAACAATTATAAACATTTTAAGAAGACCAGAAAGTTAATAAAACGTTTTATCACACAATACACACAGCCTGACTCACTCACCCAGCAACGTCTGCTGCACAGTCAGGAAGTAAATGGGAGGGGTTTGGGGAACAAAGAGCAGTTCAATACTGAACTACATCTCCCAGAATACATGCTGAGAAGTCATTTGTTAAGCAGCAGCCAATCAGACAAAAGAAAAAATCCAACCATTTTAAAGACAAATTGGATGCTTTATAACATTGTTTAAGTGCTGCAAATTCATAAAATTAGTAACTGAGCACATTGTCACTGTCATATCCTCTACTAGTGCATTACATCTACACTATATACATAAAGCTACACTATATACTGTACATACAGCTACACTATATACATAAAGCTACACTATATACATAAAGCTACACAATATACATAAAGCTGCACTATATACAGAAAGCTACACTATATACATAAAGCTACACTATATACATTACAGCTACACTATATACATAAAGCTACACTATATACATAAAGCTTCACTATATACATAAAGCTACACTATATACATACAGCTACACTATATACATACAGCTATACAATATACATAAAGCTACACTATATACATAAAGCTACATTATATACATAAAGCTACACAATATACATAAAGCTGCACTATATACATAAAGCTACACTATATACATAAAGCTACACTATATACATAAAGCTACACTATATACATAAAGCTGCACTATATACATAAAGCTGCACTATATACATAAAGCTACACTATATACATAAAGCTACACTATATACATAAAGCTACACTATATACATAAAGCTGCACTATATACATAAAGCTACACTATATACATACAGCTACACTATATACATACAGCTATACAATATACATAAAGCTACACTATATATATATATAAGCACTTTCACTAGCACTGAGAAGAGCTGCACTTTGTATCATAGTTGCTAACATTAAAAAAAAAAATTCCAGGGACACTTTGCAGTAAAGCAAGCAAGCGGGTTACTGGAGTATTGACGACCTACTGTTCAACTGCTCCGCCCACAGTGTATTAACCCTTCACTAGCACAGAGTAGCACAGTGTGTATTAACCCTTCACTAGCACAGAGTAGCACAGTGTATATTAACCCTTCACTAGCACAGAACTGCACAGTGTGTATTAACCCTTCACTGGCACAGAGAACTGCACAGTGTGTATTAACCCTTCACTAGCACAGTGTGTATTAACCCTTCACTAGCACAGAGAGCAGCACAGTATGTATTAACCCTTCACTAGCACAGAGAGCAGCACAGTGTGTATTAACCCTTCACTAGCACAGAGAGCTGCACATAGTTGCCAACATTTCAAAAAAAATTCCAGGGACACTTTGCAGCAGAGCAAGCAAGCGGGTTACTGGAGTATTGACGACCTACTGTTCAGCTGCTCCGCCCACTCAGTTCTGCAATCAAAACACACCCATTTGAAAGTAATAGTATTATTTAGATTTATCCATAGTTTATTATACATATTACAGCACCAAGCTCTTACACCTGCCCAGTCTCTGGAACACTTTCTGGGCATATGGTTATTTTTACAACACAGCATCAAAATTAGAAAGACAAATAATATGTGAACCCATTCAATAATAATAACATTCCATTAGGAATGAATTATATTTAAATAATACACTATATCTATTTATCATCTATCTATCTGTATATATATATATATATATATATATATATATATATATATATATATATATATATATATATATATATATATATATATATATACAAACAACAAATGTTGTGCAAAAGAGATTTTCAGGGACATTTCCAGGGACAAAAAAAATCCAGGGACATACAACAAAATCCAGGGACTGTCCCTGGAAATCAGGGACTGTTGGCAACTATGAGATAGCAGCACAGTGTGTATTAACCCTTTACTAATGCAGAGAGCAGCACAGTGTGTATTAACCCTTTACTAATGCAGAGAGCAGCACAGTGTGTATTAACCTTTCACTAGCACATAGAGCAGCACAGTGGGTATTAACCCTTCACTAGCACAGAGAGCATGGTGTATATAAGCATATTTATATTAGGTATATGGTGTATATGAGCATATTTATATTTTTACACAGGGATCCTAGTTTTATAGCAATTCAATGCAATCTCTAGGATTTTATTTGTATCTTGTACTAATAACAAAGTACATTTAGTATCTGAAGATGCTGGTGTGACTGTTATTTGCTATAACAATGAGTGAATTTATTGTGCAAGGGTAGTGTAGGGCAAGATCCACTTATTTATTTTCTCTCTCTCTCTTTTTGTGTGTATACATTTAGCTTTTTACCTCCATGCACTTTCCCTGGATATTGTTTTGGGACCATGTGCCTTAGTAACTGTCTAACTCACACACATTCATTTGTAAAGGGGAGCGCTATCCTAGTTGTATAATATTTCCTAACATCAGCTCCCAGGGATTGCGAGAAGCCATATTTAAAGTAGTGAAGCTTGTGGTGTAGTGAGGGCTCAGCTATCAGCCCTAAAGCTCTCTAATTAAGGAGAGGATTACCAATTTATTTCCAGAAAACACATGTTGGCTATCTTCTCTCTCAAAACACATCCACTCCCTTACTATTTCCCATTCCCCATTCATCTACCACATAAATAGTAGATTTAAACAGTATGGGCTGTTTTATGAAGCGGGGGATGCAGCTTTGGACCTTTGTGACCCTGCATCATCTAGTTAAGAAGCAAAAGTCTTAAGAAGCTGCACATGAACAAAGTTACCAGGGAACGAAAGCCGACCCCCCATGCTAGCAACCAGTAAACTCTCTTAATTATAACTAGACTTAACCCCAGCTCTACAGAATTCCGCAATACTATACAAACTATAATAATAATCCCGCTCAGGAGCCACCATTCATGGTTAAAACAATAGATTAGGACACTGTATGTTAAAAATGTAGGACATTTTACCTAACGTATAAAGGAAAATATAAACAACTTACTTATTTAGTTAAAATCTGCATAGACGTTTACCCCAAATTATTTGAGTTATCTAGGATTTGTTATGTTTTCAAAAAGACAGACTTGTTTAAACTTCAGAGTTGCAAACACATTTATTAACAAATTATACGATTGAGTGCAAATCATACGATTCACATAAGTAGATGTACGTATAGTATTGGTAATGAATATATATACATATAGCTATACACAAAGCAGCATACATTAGATTTCCTTCCAATTTTTATTTACATACAGTTACACACAAATTTACAACTGCTACAAATAAAACTAGGGATTTTAAGTATATTAAGTATGTCACTGAAATAAATGTATGGACATAAATATGTATATAATATACTAAAAATACATAGAGACTTGTATCAACATAAGTACTTACAAATACAATTAAAACTGTCATAAACTTGCACAATTGGGTCATACGTTAACTTAAGTACCATCCCATATAAATACTTATATATAAATTATATCTCAACAATACACTTACATACATACATTATTTTAAATTTACATATCAATCACATATATAAAAGCACACAAAAACACAGTTCACTCTTTACCTTGTGTACAAATGCATTTAAACACAAACTACCATCAAACACCCATACCACAACATTAATGTACAGTTTACTTATAGATTTAAATAAGTCTCTATCTATATATATCTATCTACCTATCTGTTTAAAATAATATGTTTATTCTAACATTATGTGAAATCAACACAGTAGGTATAAAAAGATATATATAAACACACAGACTTGAGGTACACAGAAAATGATGTCACAGGCGGGGTGCCCATGCCTCTCCCCATATTAGTAGCCAAAAGGATATGTGGTAAAGTTATATGATAATACCCTTTCTTAATAAATGTATGTTTGTGATTTAAGATAATAAAAATAATTAAATATGCATAATAATGAAATAAGATGACATGAGTTAACAGTAAATCGTCTATTAAAGTATATGGGATATATAATATTTAACTTTAGATTAGCAAATTTATAATAATAATAATAAATAGCTAAATGTATTTAGCCGTACTTTTATAGGGGTCTCATTTATCGTTTGGCACGCTATATGCAGGCACACACAACATGCATGTTATAATGCATACATTTATGCTATATAATTTTATATATTTTAAAAGGGATTCATATTTTGTTTACTTTGTAATATATCAAATGGGTGCAGAAGATTTTTAATTTAAATTTTTTAGATATTTGTATGCTTGATATATTTCTGTAACATTTTAGTATGTGCCCCACTATATATAGTAACGTCACTCTTTATAAGGTTGCTATGTTCAACTGAGTCTATAAAATAGGATAATGTTAGATCAATAATATCAGTTCTAGTTCATTGTGACTTTGTCTCTGTTACTGAAATAATTATAGTAACAAAGTTAACATACCTAAATATATTTCTTACAGAAGATTCCATTTCAATCTTCAGATAACACAAAGAACGTATTTATTACATATTTACTTCTAAACATAATACATTATTTATATTTCTGTTCTAGAAAATAACATTGGCATTAAATATCTTTACTGGTAACAATCTAAGTTTAATACCTGGCCTATTCATTTTAGTTTGAAATTACTACTTTTTAGCAGTTTTCTTGCATTGGTTTGTATTTATTCTAAGCACATGTTTATTGTTTGTCTTTGTACTGGATGCATAATAGTGTGTGACTGCTTTATGTATTGAATCTGTTTTCTTGCATAGAGAGTGTTAAATACAGAAAGACAGTGATGTGCGGTGACTTCAGAGGCTGGTGAGGCAGTGTCTAGGAATCGGATACGCCTTCATTCTTTAGATATCCTTTGTTGAAGAAATAGCAATTGCACATGGGCGAGCCAATATCTATATGCAGCCACCATTCAGTATGTACTGAGCATATTTAGATATGATTTTCAACAAAGGATATCTGATTTTCTTCATTCTTTTGATATCCTTTGTTGAAAAGCATATCTAAATATGCTTAGACGCTACTGAGCATATTTAGATATGAATTTCAACAAAGGATATCTGATTTCCTTCATTCTTTTGATATCCTTTGTTGAAAAGCATATCTAAATATGCTCAGTAGCTAATGAGCATATTTAGATATGATTTTCAACAAAGGATATCTGATTTTCTTCATTCTTTTGATATCCTTTGTTGAAAAGCATATATAAATATGCTTAGTAGCTACTGAGCATATTTAGATATGAATTTCAACAAAGGATATCTGGTTTTCTTCATTCTTTTGATATCCTTTGTTGAAATTCATATCTAAATATGCTCAGTAGCTTCTGAGCATATTTAGATATGCTTTTCAACAAAGGATATCAAAAGAATGAAGAAAACCAGATATCCTTTGTTGAAATTCATATCTAAATATGCTCAGTAGCTTCTGAGCATATTTAGATATGCTTTTCAACAAAGGATATCAAAAGAATGAAAAAAAATCAGATATTAGATGTAAATTGGAAAGTTATTTAAAATTGCATGCTCTTTCTAAATCATGAAAGAAAACATATGGGTTTCATCTCCCTTTCAATGGTGTCTTGGAAAACTGGTCAACTTAGTAAACATCTGTTTTTAGTCTAAAGGATTGTAACAGAAACTCTTGCCAGATAACAAAATGCTTGCTCTGATTATGAGATCTAGAAATCCAGGCCCATTAAAATATGTTTCAAACATACTTTTTTACTTCAATGCTGCAAATTATGCTTATAGATTCCTTCATTATTCAGTAAATATAAAAATGTTGTGAACCAGTGGCAGCTGGTGAACAGGTATAGGCACAGACAAAGGCTGTGGTGGACATTTTACAAAGTAAAGACCGTAGTGAAGGACAACAAGGTCACTATTTATACAAATGAAAAAATAAGAGTGCATGGTCTTACCTTCTCAGAGACAGCAATTTCTCCACTTTCTATGATGATAATGAAATTTTTCTGCAAGTCCCTTTGAAATTAAAATGTAAAATTAGGCATTTCAACTAAAGCATTGTTTCTCAACTGAAGTCCTCAAGTACCCCAAAAGACCAGGCTTTCATTATAGCCGAACCAGTGCTGCATTGGTGAAATAAACAGCTGATGGTTGATAGCAGGTTAGAAAACAATCCATCCATGGTATTACTGCTGCTAAGCTGAGCACTTCAATTGTGCACTGGTTCATCTATAATGAAAACCTGGTCTGTTGAGGCTACTTGAGGGCCACGGTTAAGAAACGTTGCACTAAAGCACCAGTTCAACTGCAATCTGTTGACCTTGAGAATAAAGCATTTTTTTAAAGTTTGATCATATATTGCAATACCAGAATATGGTATTGCAAATTAACTTTAAAGAAAAGAAAAAAACATTTTGTTATGTTTAAAATAGGTCTTTAATAACTTATATTATAAAACATCTAACAAATATTAACATATTAACAATCAAAACTTTTTTACTGTGACTGGTCTTGTTCATTTCCCTCATTTGTAGACAAGGTCAATCCTTCTATCTTTTTTAACAAAATTTTCAATAACTTTATTAAGAAAATCTTCACAGTTTTTTTCATGCAACTGTACCAGTCTTTCTCTCTCAATTGCTAAAACAGCCAAAGAGGAAAGTCGTCCTTGACTGGTCCGATTCCTGCTATGTGTTTTTATGCGCTTTAAAGCAGAGAAGGACCTCTCAACAGAGGCCGTTGTAGCTGGTATCGTGAGAACCAGCTTCAGTAATTTCACTGCCTCTGGAACAGTCTTCATGAGATCGTTGTTGGCCAAAAAGTTTAGTAGGTCTGTAGGTGATTTGCAATAATTTCTCACCATTTCAGAACTATAACATCCAATTAGATCAGATTTTAATCGAACTAAGTCAAAGTATTTGCCATATCTTGATAGGCTCTGCAGTTTTTGGTCATCAATATGTTTGGACATCTCTAGCAATTTAGTGCAATCGACCAAACAAAGGAATTCTAGCTCAGCAAAATGGTCAAACCGAGCTTTCATTTGAACGTTTACATTGTCCATAATGTTGTAAAACAACCTTCTCCTCACATCTTTTATTGGCTGTTTACTCCTTACATTGTCTGTCAGCCCCATTCTGATGCAATCCGCCTCAAATGTACCATACAAATTGTCAAACTCTTGTCTGTGATTTTCAAGAAATTTCATGGTATCAGCAATTCTCCGACAGCAGAATCCAACATCCATCACTTTACTCTGCAGCAATCGAAAGAGTGCGTCAGTTTGTATGAAAATGGCCTCATATGTCATAAGCAAGAAGCAGGTTGATGCTTTATTCAGAAAGAAGTAATATCCTTCAGACATCATCAAGGTCTCATGATCCCAACCATCTGGATTTTCTCTGAGAAACAGGAACATAGCACGTATATCACTTTGATACATGTTGACCGTCTGCACTAGTCTGGAATTTGAACTCCATCTGGTGGGTGCTGCTCTCGGTAAACGTCTCTTCACCATATCGTCCAGTAGGTGGGTGCGCTTTGTCGATTTACTGAAAAATGTGGCCATTCCCTCAAGTGTAGAAAAAAATACTTTACACTCTTCTATAGATTTCGCTGAATTAGAGAGCACCAGGTTTAACTTGTGTGCATAACAATGAATAAAAGTTGCTTCAGGTACTTTTTCTTTAATCTTTGCTTGCACCCCATTAATAGCTGATGCCATCACAGAGGCTCCGTCGTAAGTCTGAGCTACCAGCTTTTCAAGACAATTATATTTCTCCAACACTCCCAATACATAGTCTGCAATAGCTGGTGCTCGTCTGTCAACTACTTCATCAAATCCTAAGAAAGCCTCCTTCACAATTATCTCACTGTTCAGCTCACTTTTAGCCACATAACGCAAAATTACAGAGATTTGTGTTATGTTTGTAACATCGGTTGTCTCGTCTACTTCCACAGCAACAAAGGGGGCTGCATTAATCTCCTTTCTTATATCATCTCTTACTATATCAGCTACTGCTTCGATTAAGTCATTCTGGATTCTATTTGAACATCCAGAAAACACAGTGGATGTTTGCAAATGTCTTGCAAAAGTTGCATCTTTCCATGCAAACATATGCAATAGCTCCACATAGTTGCCACGATTAGAGGACTTTGCACCCTCCTCGTTACCACGGAATGCTATTTCCTGTTTGCCTAGATAGAAGGTTGCTTGAATAAGGTTTTTTAAAATCTCACGGTTTTCAGTCACTTTTGCATTGTGGTTGATGATATCTAATCTCCGCTGTTCATTTAAAGCAGTATCTATCCTTCTCACTGATCCAAAGGTTTTCCAAGCAAATTGGTTTTGAATGTGACTGGTCGATTTCTCATGTTTGTTAGTGCCCCTTGATAGATTTTTTAAATCTCCAAATCCAGCATTTGTCCAAACATTATCTGTAGTGGAGAATAAAATACACGGAAAGCAGTATAGGCGATTCTTTGTAGCACAGCCACACAGCCATTCTTTCCTTTGATACCATTCAATTTGGAATGTACGTGTCATCGTTTTGTCTTTTTGAAGTAAGTCCTTCAGCTCAGGCATTGGTCTTCCTTTATTTATTACTTCTTTTTTTGCGGGAAAGTCCAATCTTGAGAAATTTCTAAGGTTGGATATAGTGTTTTCCATTTTCCAAAAATTAGAATACTGAACACCTGGAAACAGAGAAAAAAATTAGAGAAATCAGAAGGAGAGAACTAGAGTTAATCAAAGTAAATCTAAAAATAAACATATTGTGTAAAAAACAACAAACAACTTACTTGCTTTCTTGCATAATGAACATCTAGATATGCTCTGTGTAGTGTAGCCCTGTCCTTATTGCGATATGGGAGCTGATATATTTTAAACTGCAGTCAGATCCTGAATAACTATCTACGCGAATGTGCAACAACTGGCACATCAAAACGAGGTCAAGGTCAAAAGGAATTTGAATAAACTACATTAAGAAACACTAACATGGATAAACATATGTAGACTGTCACATACAATAGCAGATGAGTTTGGTTAGTGGGAAAGTACAGGTTTCAGTAGATATATTTTCACTAACGTCAAAACCACCACAAAAATATTTTTTTTCCTTTACACATATCTCTGTCACAATTACTCATTAATATTTTTAAAAAATAACCTCATTATGGGGTAAAGAAAAACACACAAACCTAGCTTTCAAGCCTCAAAACTTTATTAATACCAAAGAAGGTATCTGCCATTAAAGGGACAATAAACTAATTGTTATTACAAGACATTTCTTTTTGGTTGCTAAAGAATAACATATTAGTATAGTCTTAAAAAGACACAAAACACAGTCATGTATGCTCATGATTCAGACTGAGCAGCAATGCTAAACAACTTCACAATTTATTTTATAACATTTGCTTCATTCTGTTAGTATCCTTTATTGAACGAACAGAAATGCACTACTAGGAGCTAGCTGCACACATCAGGTGAGCAGTTTTGATGATGTGTTTAACCTCTCTGCATGGTTTAATAGCAAATCCACAAAAGAAATAAAATGTTTGAAGAGATTTGTCTGGTATTAAGTTTAAAGGGACATTTCATCCCAAAATTTTCTACAATTTACATAGTTCCTAATAATCAATTTTTCAACTATAGTGTATTAAACTGTTTACAAGTAACTCACTATTTTGCCCTTTGAAATAGCTGATTCAGCTTGTGGCTTATCAAACTATACTGACATATTTGATACTGGAGTCTCAGTTATTGAATAGCCAAAGCAAGCACAGCCAGCCGAAGAAAGTACACTCCCAGTGGGGTGCACTGCAGGATAGTTCATTAATACAATGATTATAATTGTAACACCAGCCATGGTATTTTATGATAAGTTTTTTTAAAGAAAGTTAAGTTTGATAAACAATGTCTATAAAATACTGGAGAATTAGAACATGGTTGTAGTTTATTCAAACTGTGTATTTTTTTGGCTTCATTGATAATGTAGCATAAAATGAAAAAATACCTTGTACTCTAATGAGAATGTTCACAGGACTAAAAAATCAAAAGCTTATTAACACTAGGGACTCAGTACAAAAATAAATTAATATGCAGGAGTGGGAGGAAATCATGTGTTGAATTTCTACTAATGAATCACACATAATATTCATTTTATCCAGCTGTTACTTGTTAATCAGTATAATATAATATTATGTGCTCACTGCTAAATACCCAAAAAAACATGAGGCCATCAGATAAAAAAAAAATGCATAGTCTAAGATCCGGATGTGGCCACAAACAACTCAACCGCCTATAACACAGAGTGGCACAGTGCAGACTCCAGAGAGACACTCAGCTCACGACCTCACCTCAGTACAATCTATTATTTTTGTTTAGATTAGCTGAAGCTGATGTTACTGTCCCTATGCATAAAATATACCAATTAACCAGTGGATAACTACATTGTATTGTTCCAATCATTTTCTGAACATTATACAGTATAATAAATACAAAATTATTCTGGGTTATTGATTTTGTCTCCCTGACGTTCAGCATAATATGGTGCTAATATTGCATCTTGCGTTGCTCAGGCAGGTGTAGATTAATGTTGCATAACAGTTGCAATAGATATAAAATCTAATTCGAATGAAACATTCTATTGGTTTTAAAGTAATTTTTTATTCGATGATATTCTCAAGCAGCAGAATATAGGCAACCTGGCAATGTAATGTACAATACTAATAAAAATTATCAAATTTTGTTCGTTTTCTTGCTATCTTTTTTTGAAAAAGAAGGCATCTAATCTAAAGAGACAGCCATTTTTTGGTTCAGCACCCTGGATAGCGCTTGCTTATTGGTGGGTGCATTTAGCCACAAATCAGCAAGTACAACCCAGCTATTGAACCAAAAATGGTACGGCTTCTAAACTTACATTCTTGCTTTTCAAATAAAGATAGCAAGAGAATTAAGAAAAAGTGATAATAGGAGACAATTAAAAAGTTATTTTAAATTGCATGCTCTATCTGAATCAAGAAAGAAAAAAATGGGTACAGTGTCCCTTTAAGACCTTATATAAAATAAATATCAGTGGTATGAAATATGTAGGTAGAATGGTCAAAAACTGCATTACTTACTGATGGATTACAACCCTGACAACTTTAATGAGATTTTGTATTCTCCGTCTAGATTAATACATTTGAATGAAAAATGGTGAGGAGAAAATAGTCACAAAATTCTCTTTACATCTGACCACCGACTAATACTTGACAATCCCCAGTTAATAATACATTACAAAGTAATGTACTATACATAATATTTAAGTACTTCTTTTTATTCATTGTAATATGTTAAATCAAAATCAGTGTAACAAAAACAATGACAGAGGGCTATTCTGTTCTGCTCTACCTTTGATGTGGACGTTTTTATTGTTTGTTAAGGTTTGTCACCTGTGCACTGCAAAAGTGTTCCCTGACTTGTGTCACTTTCCACTATCTGGTTCCTAAACAGGATTGTAAATTTTTGGTCAACAAATCTGGTATATTATTGCTGTCCCTGGGCTCTATTAAAGGGACAGTCTAGTATAAAGTAAACTTTCATTATTCAGATAGGACTTTTAATTTTAATCAACTTTCCAATTTACTTTTATCATCAAAATTGCTTTTTTATCTTGGTATTCTTAGTTTAAACTAAACATAGGTAGGTTCATATGCTAATTTCTAAGCCTTTGAGGGCTGCCTCTTATCACATTCTTTTTAAATCACTTTTCAACACAAAGAGACAGAAAGTACACATGGGCCATATAGATAACACTGTGTTCAGGCACAGGGGGTTATTTAAGATTTAGCACAACACAATGCTAAATGCAAGTCAATAGAAAATAAACAGTCACAGTCATGTGATCAGGGGGCTGGAAGAAGGTTTCTAGATACAAGGTAATCACAGAGGTAAAAAGTATATTAATATAACTGTGCTGGTTATGCAAAACTGGGCAATGGGTAATAAAGGGATTATCTATCTTTTAAAACAATAGCAATTCTATGGTAGACTGTCCCTTTAACCTTAAAGGGACACTCAAGTCAAAATTAAACTTCATGAATCAGAAAGAGCATGCAATTTAAAACAACTTTCCAATTTACTTCCATTAACAAAAAGTGCACAGTCTTTTTATATTTACACTGTTTGAGTCACCAACTCCTACTGAGCATGTGCAAGAATTCACAGACTATACTATACGTATATGCATTTGTGATTGGCTGATTGCTGTCACATGATACAGGGGGATTGGAAACAGACATAACTTTGCAATTTATTTTACAAAAATCTACTACTCATGTGAAGTTCAGACTAAGTGCTATTGCATTATCTTATTATCATGCATTTCTTGATTATGCAAATCTACTGTATTGACTGGTCCTTTAACCACAGTGGCAATTCTAAATCCTAAACCAATAATTACCTGTCTCATGATACTAAGACCAAAATGCTCATCCAGAGACAGAGTATATATTTATTGTTAATAGTATTAAATCTATATTCACAATGCCCATGATTCTATGAGATCATGGATCTACTTTTTTCGGGTGTGACTGTTGCAATGTAATTTCAAACATGTGTGAGAAATATCAGGGAATATAAATAGGATTAGGCAGTAGGCACCAAAAGTATGCATGACATTGTCAATTCAAGTAAAAATTGGTATTTTTGCATGAAAGTGATTAAATAAAAGAAAAATACATACTTTTGGTGCCTACTGCTGCATAATCCTATTTATATTCCCTGATATTTCTCACACATGCTGCTTCCACTGCCAAATCCAATGATCATTCTCCTGTTGTTCTCTGTTCTGTGACGCAGCAAAGTAAAAGTACACAACAACTCCTTCATAGTAGTCCTACTCCTATCCTAATCTAAATCAAGTCAACAACACTTCGAGGCTCAGGCTCAGACAGTCACTATAAGAGCAGTTTTGTATTTAATAAATATATTATAATAATTGTTCATCATTCATTCAGCAATTTTCACTGACACTCACTGCTGGATTTAATTATCCAAGAAAAATATCAAGTGCCGCCACCTAGCTAAAAAAGATGCGCTAAAATAGATGGCTCAGTCACTAAGAGCAGTTTTTTTGTATTTAATTTTTTTTTATAAATATATTATATAATTATATATAAGTCACTCAAGTGCCGCCAGCCCGCCAGCCACCTACCTAAAAAAAAAATGCGCTAATAGAATAGATTGGCAGCCTCAGTCACTCACTATAAGTCAGTCAGAGCAGTTTTTTCTTGTATTTAATTTTAATCATCAATAATATATTATATTATATACACAAAGGAGGGAAAGAAGAGTAAATAGAGGGAAGGAGATTAGAATAGAAAACTGAAATACAGACATGGAAGGAATAGGATAGGGAAATATGGCAAAGCAATGAGGAGCAAAATAAATGAGAGGGAAATAGGCAAATAATGAGGGAAAATGAATGAAAAATGGGGATATTGTGAATCTTGTGATAGAAATGACAGTTATGGAATAACTAAAGTGCTGCAGACACCATGATAGACAATAAAGTTAAGTGCAGTATTAAGAGAAATTCTAAAAATAATAAGAAGAATAAAAAGAAAACACAGCAATTTAAAAGTGCTATAAAGCAGCACTAAAATACAATCTAGCCAATGTAAAAAGTGACTAGGAATCTAATTCTGATAAATGTAAGTTTACTAAACTGTTAGAAGTATGGCTTATGTAAGTATTTTGGAAATATAATTATACATTTCCTGACTAGTGACTTTTCAAACAAAATATGTCAAACATACAACTACATGATAGATCCCAAATTCTCAGTAGTATTTCTATTGGATTGTACTGGGACAAACAATCATTTACTTACTACTGTGACTATGTCCTATAGATAGGTTGGTTGTCCCGGCTACAATAGAAATATTATAGAGCACTGTCCCTCCCTTGTTAGACCATCCAAGTCATGTGCACTACATTAAAATAAACTACTTTCTATACATTAGATTGCTGATATTTTATTTATAGTACAATATAAAACTTATTATATTGCATGTTTTAGATGTTCAGTTCCACAGAAGAGTTTCGTGCAAATCACAACTAACCTTAATTCTTAAAAATATATATTTTTCTTATTTTTGTATTGATGTGTGTGATTTCTTTATTTATTTTTTTGGGTACTGGATACATAAAAGTGGAGTTGTGGGCATAATTAACTAATGTATGTCATCAGCTTTACTAGTTCCTGCGTTATTCTGTGCAAGGGATTTGCTAAAATATTACTCATCAATCTATTTTTAAAAGAATAGTTGATTTTTTTAATTTATGGTTCTTAAATATCATACAGTTCCGTCCACACCACTGAAAATAACAAGAGCAAGCTCCTTTTTTGCATTATCCACTGCAGCTAGAGCAGTTAAATGGAGCAGCACTAAAGCTTTTGATTGGCTGTACTGCCCCATGACAATGCACTTAAAAAGTAGAAATAGGTGGAAGGGGGGACATGGGAACTTTGAAATATGCAACTATAGGTATCTAAATAAATACCTAAGCAAAGGCTAACAAGCCAATAGGATTAATAGAAAAACTCTACAATGAACTGAAATATTTTTAGTTTTTTTTAAGAAAAAAGTAATGTTTACTTTCCCTTTAATTAATCAGCTGTATTATGATCTCATGAAATGTCCCCCAGAGTTTATAAGTACAGACCTCCCATTAAAAGAAATAAATTTTTTTTTTATTTTTTTTTAAATAAAGATGCAATCTAAAGCATGAAGCTTTCTTCATTTCAGAGTAAAACCGAAAGTAAAATAAACAAAAAAAAAAAAAGATTTAGGATGGCTTGAAGCAAACTGCAGATTTTCTTCTCCAAAAAAATAAAAAATCTCCAAAAAATGTGTTTTAAATGACAAAAATAGTTGTTAAAGTTAATGCCTCACTTTTATGTTCCTGTAAAATTTTGTTCCTATAAGTTTTGAACATTATATCTATATTTAAAAAATCAAATGATATTTAGGGTTTTTAAGTAAATATAATATAAACTACTGTGTTATGATAATTTATTGTTTTCAACAAGACATTTATGTAAATTTCTATCATAAAATTAGGTTTATTCCTAGTACATTTTAAATCTTTAATGACATGCATAGCGAATGTTTCCGTTCCATCTACATAGACATGTCAATTTTTAAAGTTAGTCATATGATATTGCCGGTATATTTTTATTTGACATTTGATTAGCAATATTTTTTGAGGACTCTGTGACAAATAATTGTCCCTGTTATAAATAAACTAAATTCAAGTGCCGCCAGCCGCCACCTACCTAAAAAAAGAATGCGTCATTCAATTATGGCAGCCTCAGTCACTCACTATAAGTCAGTCAGACTACTGGCAGTACAGTTTTTTTTAATTTAAGTCATCAATTCAAATTCAATTCAAATCAATATAGAATGATAAAATATAAATAATTAAGTTAGTCAACTAACTTCAAGTGCCGCCAGCCACCTACCTAAAGAATGCAAGGCTAAAATAGAAAAGAATCAAGATTGGCCCAGGCTGAGCAGGCTCAGTCACTATAAAACCTTTTTTTTTTTTTGCTGCAGCTGCCGTATCAAATTAATCAATTATCTTCAAGTAAGTTCAACAGTGCCGCCACGGCCACCTACCTAAAAAGATGTTATCCGCTCCGGTTGCTAAAACGACAACGTTCACTGAACTTCAGTATTGTTATGTTAACTTTAGTAGCAGTTCGACACTCTGACACCCACCGCACCACGTCTTACTCCGTCTCTGAGTTGAGCTGCTCTGACACGTGACCGTACGCGGAAGGATTCTATTTCCTTCCCGCCCGGCACTCAGAGACAGCCAGCCCCAGTGATTGGCTGAGAGTTAGACTCTGAGAGGCGGCCAGGGCTGAGTCCGGACGGAGGCTTTGACAGTCAAGCCTCCAGTGGAAGCGTATGGGGCGCATTGGAGAGCACTGCATTAGCACCTTTTCTCCTCTAGGTCGCAGTCTCTCAGCGTCCCATACACTTCCACAGTAGTCAATACATTCATATTGCGCAATGCAAGGACAGCTGGCTGGCCTTGTCTTGCGCAATATGAGGGTATTGATGTAAACAGTATTACGTTAAACGTTTTATAAGCGAATTAATTTTATGAGTACACATTAAAACACAAGTCCTGATTTTTGTGGAGGGGTGGGGGGTCACCTTTTTTATTAAAAAAAAAAAATCTTTTTTTTTTTTAATTTGTAAAAAAGGCTGTTATTACATACATTGACCAGGGGAGGCACTGTCTCACCTGCCTCCTGTGACTGCACGTCACTGGAAATAACATATACTAATTATATATACTTCTGAACTGGTAAACTAAAAATGGGTCTATGGTATATAGAACAAACGACCTAATGCATATTAAGGTGAATAAACCTATTAGTGCTAATGTTGTGAAGTTCTATAACCTGGTCGTGTTGCTGTGTAACATGTATTCTGAAATATATTCTGTGTAAACCAGGGGTATATACATATCAACAGTAATAATTCATCTATAATAAACTGAACCAAATCTTAAGTCTAAAAATAGTGCATAATAAAATAAGTGAGTGCCAAAAAATAATAAATAGTGAAAGATATAAACTAGTATATACTAGAATGCTGCGGAGTCTATTACTTCGTTGAGCCCATCTGGGAAAAGTGATCCAAATTTATGAATCCAAAAAGTCTCCCTTTGGCGAAGCTTGATGAATCTATTATACTTATTTGAGGGCAGAATACTTTCAATAGGGGTAATCTTAAAACAACATGGTTCCCCCTTGTGTTCTTGTATATGGTGTCTTGAAACACTATGTTTATCAGATTCATATCGTATATTTCTGAAGTGTTCGCTCCATCTGGTGCGAATATTGTGTATTGTGCGCCCTAGGTACTGGACCCCACATCTACAGGATAACACATAGATAACGAAAGATGAGCTGCATGTGAGATATTCCCCTATCTGATATGACACTCCTGTCGTATATGCTGTAATATTTTTTGCCCCATGGGTTCTATATTGACACATGTAGCATCTTGATTTATCACATCTAAAAACGCCTTTTTGACCTATTTTTTTGTTTAATGTACTTTTAATTGCTTTCTTAGAGATAACCACCTTACTGGGCGCCAATGATTGCTTGATACTAGGTGCCCTCCTATATACAATACTGGGGGTGGTGTTTAGATTTCTTTTAAGTATGGGGTCCTTAAGCAAAATGGGCCAGTGTTTTTGTAACATCTTTTTTATTAACTTGTGATTGGAATTATATTGGGTAATGAACAGTGGTTGTTCTTTGATGTTCTTATTCTTTGTTATTTGAGTACTTTTATTACTATTTTTATTGGACTTTAATATTGAAGCTCTATCTCTCTCACATGCTTTCTTATATCCATTATTGATGATATCAGAGGGATATCCTTTCTCTCTAAATCTTTCTATTAGAATTTGAGACTGCTCATGAAATTTGTCATCTGAGCTACAGTTTCTTTTGATACGACAGAACTGACTAAATGGAATGTTATTCTTCCATTGGGGGTAATGGTTGCTAGCAATGTTCCCTCTAATTTTTTTTCCGTGCGTGCAATTATTTTTTTCTGTGTGCGGGCTTGATACCGCTTGTGTGCGGCACTATATATATATATATGTGTATGTATGTGGATATATATATATATATATATATATATATATACATATATACATACACACAATTAAACTTGAGAAGAAAGGATTGAAAACATTAACATTCAATTATATATATATATATGTATGTGTGTATATGGGTACCAGAAGCAGAACTTTTTTTCACTTTCTGCGATGAGATTTTTTGTAGTGAAAAATTTTCTGCAGGTCATTTTGAAATAAAATTCAGTTTTAAATCGTTCATAATAAACAAACATTTATTTAAAACATGGTAAACTTTCACATGTAGTGTGTGTGTATGTATGTGTATATATATATATATATATATATATCTATACTGGAGTACCTCTCTTGTATTATACCAGCTTTGTAAGGGTTGTTGTTCATTTAATCTCTAGAGATAGATATATACATACACACTGGATCAAACACATGAGGTTTCAGTTTGAATTTTAGAGCCAGATAAAATGCATAGGAACAAGAATTTTGTACATGAAAGATTTTAGCTCTGCATACAGAAACACATACGTTCTGTTAACTATTAGCCCTTTGTTTAGTCATAAGTAAATTATGTATATACTCACTTGGCCCTAAGATATCTATGAAAGTAAATCATACTAGTTCTGTATACAATCACTAAACTCAATATGTAAGTCCAAGACTGCACAGGAACACTGGTTCTACACATAGATCACATTCCTTTAGAAAAACATATGTAATGATTTTTCAACACAATTTACTATAAAACCTGCTATGCTTTTTGTAGATGAATCACTTCATACTCTTTTCTAGAGGATTGTGATCTATCCTATAGTAAGTAATATGCTCTCAATAAAACCCCAGGGAGGAATGCTGACTGCACATACCATAATCAGCATGTTCTCTCAATATAACTCCAGTCCATAAGGTTAGGTGCATTAAAGAAAACAGTCAAAACACCCGGTATATACTTGAATTAGTATGTAATTCCTTTATATGCATGGAGCAGGATACCCTGTGTATATGAAGTAGCATGATATCTCCATATAACAGGGTAGGGTGCTCTGTGTACCCACAAATACATTCTCTTTGTATAAGCAAAGGACAATGTGCTCAGATTGTATAATATATACAAGACACCTTATATGTAGCCCTTCATGTTTAACACAGTTGCTAGCCTGCTCAGACAAAGTGGACACTGAGGTCTGGCCCATGTTTTCACCTCTAGGTAGGGGCCGTGCCAGGCTCTCAAGCAGCTCTCGTACAGCAGTAAAAATCATTCAGGCTTCATTTCCTGTGTTAAGTCCCCTGGGATCCCCAACCATGCACCGTGCTGTCAGCCTGCTGCAGCCCGACTGCTCCCGCTCAGCTGAATACCTGTCATTCCTGGGGCAGATTAGTGCGGGTCACAGCTCACATCACACCCCTCCCTGCCTGCACTTACTACCAGAGCACATCTCTATGTATCTCTTCCTCGCCCTCTGTTTATTTACTTTAGGTTTCCCCTCCCCTCTCTATCACTGCTGTCCTCTCACTAAACAGAAAGTTGCCGTTCTTTCTAAACACGCACACACAACTACTGTTTGTTTGTTTTTCTCACTTCAGCTCCCTCAGCTGCTCGCATCTTTTACTTTGCAGTTCCTTGATATTCAGACAGGCATCTCCTGTTACGGAAAAAGCTAAAATAAATGATCAATCAAAGCAGGGTTGATGGGGATGTGAACCGTTCTCTCTAAATGCGCACACACAAATACACTCTTGAAAGTAATGCATCATATATATATATATATATATATATATATTCATTCATTCATTCCAGTGATCTTATACAGCTGTCTAGTGATTTCAATGATTAAACTAATGAAACGTGTTTAGAAAGACCAGAAGTGAATACCTTTAACAAATAACTATACCATACTGTATGCATAACGTGACAGCTGCCCATTTATTTATACCGAACTGGGCACATTGTTAACATCCTAATTATGAAGCTGGGGATAAAAGAGGCACTTGTCACACATAGGAAACCTAAGAAGCTTCAACACAACAGCGTCAATAAAACACTATTTAGTGCTCACCAGCTCCTCCTGCACGATAATCTAATCGGCAAGGCAGGGACCCAGGAAAGGGACTCAATGAATGCGTTTCAAACATAATAAGCTTGCAACACAGTGTGATGTCAAAAGCCCCAACACTTACTTCGGATCCAAGAGCTGTGAAAGCAAGTAGCAACACCTCTTGTTCTGGCGGGTCAAATTCAATTCATACAAATAGCGCGTTGATCATTCAAAGCACCAGCCAATGAGTGCACTGCACCAAACGGACTGTTTGTTGCCGCTAAGGATTTGAAATGACTGATTACAGTTTAAATTATGGCCAATCAGAAAAGAAAAGGCAGAATAAACTTTTACTTTAGGAAAATTCTCTGCGCAAAGGATCTGGCAATTCTTTCTGCAGACATGCTGCAGTTTCAGCGATGACATCGCAGATCGCACTATGCTCTGCCTGGCTGACAGGAACACAGAATCAGGCTAGATGAGTGACAGATTGCTGGGTCCAATGCGCAGTGCAGGCGGCACTTGGCAAATTAGTTCTACAGGCATTTTCCTCTCTCTGCTTCTGCTCACAGCAGGTGCTGCGCGGCCTGATATTCTGCCTGCGCTACACCAGAAGGGAAGGTGCGCGGCCACGCAGCCGCGCACCTTAGAGGGAACAGTGGTTGCTAGTATAATGTAAAAAATTATTGCAGTCAACAGTCTTAAAATATGTACATGTGCAAATATTATGATTTCTGTCAAATGAGAGATTAAGATCTAAAAATTCAATTCTATCTGGTTGCACATTGGAGGTGAATTGGATGCCCATATTATTCTTATTTAAAAATGAACAGAAGGAGTGTGCCTCCTCAATAGTCCCCATAAAAACAAATAAAAGATCATCTATGTAACGGCCATAGAACACCAGGTTGCCCCACCAGTTAGAATTATAAATATATCTATCTTCAAAATAACCCATGAAAAGATTTGCAAAACTGGGGGCAAACCTGGTGCCCATGGCCGTACCTTTGACTTGTAGATAAAACTCATCTAAAAACTTAAAATAATTGTGTTTCAAAATAAAATCAATAAGACTCAGCAAATATTCCTTCTGTTTTGCAGGCATAAACAAGTCATCCTCCAAAAAATGTCTCACTGTAGATAAACCTAATTCATGAGATATGTTAGAATATAAAGCACTAACATCAGCATTCACCCAAATGGAGTCCTTATCACATTTGGCCCCTTCAAGTTTATGTATTAGATCAGTAGTATCACGAATAAAGGATGGGAGGTTTTGAACATATTTTTGCAAATAACTATCTATGTATTCTGATAATTTATCCATCAGACTATTCATGCCTGCAATGATAGGCCTTCCTGGAGGTTGTATAGGATTTTTATGAATTTTTGGAAGGTGGTAGTAGTAAGGAATAGATGGATGTGAGGGAGTAAGATATCTCCTTTCTTTAGAATTGAGAATTCCTTCACTACCACCAACTTCCAATATCCGCAAAAGCTTTTTCAAAACAACTTGTGTAGGATCTATCTCCTCCATAGCACAGAAAATCCTCCATAATACTGACTACTATAGAAAATTGGAGATAGATCCTACACAAGTTTTTTTTTAAAAAGCTTTTGCGGATATTGGAAGTTGGTGGTAGTGAAGGAATTCTCAATTCTAAAGAAAGGAGATATCTTACTCCCTCACATCCATCTATTCCTTACTACTACCACCTTCCAAAAATTCATAAAAATCCTATACAACCTCCAGGAAGGCCTATCATTGCAGGCATGAATAGTCTGATAGATAAATTATCAGAATACATAGATAGTTATTTGCAAAAATATGTTCAAAACCTCCCATCCTTTATTCGTGATACTACTGATCTAATACATAAACTTGAAGGGGGCCAAATGTGATAAGGACTCCATTTGGGTGACTGCTGATGTTAGTGCTTTATATTCTAACATATCTCATGAATTAGGTTTATCTACAGTGAGACATTTTTTGGAGGATGACTTGTTTATGCCTGCAAAACAGAAGGAATATTTGCTGAGTCTTATTGATTTTATTTTGAAACACAATTATTTTAAGTTTTTAGATGAGTTTTATCTACAAGTCAAAGGTACGGCCATGGGCACCAGGTTTGCCCCCAGTTTTGCAAATCTTTTCATGGGTTATTTTGAAGATAGATATATTTATAATTCTAACTGGTGGGGCAACCTGGTGTTCTATGGCCATTACATAGATGATCTTTTATTTGTTTTTAAGGGGACTATTGAGGAGGCACACTCCTTCTGTTCATTTTTAAATAAGAATAATATGGGCATCCAATTCACCTCCAATGTGCAACCAGATAGAATTGAATTTTTAGATCTTAATCTCTCGTTTGACAGAAATCATAATATTTGCACATGTACATATTTTAAGACTGTTGACTGCAATAATTTTTTACATTATACTAGCAACCATTACCCCCAATGGAAGAATAACATTCCATTTAGTCAGTTCTGTCGTATCAAAAGAAACTGTAGCTCAGATGACAAATTTCATGAGCAGTCTCAAATTCTAATAGAAAGATTTAGAGAGAAAGGATATCCCTCTGATATCATCAATAATGGATATAGGAAAGCATGTGAGAGAGATAGAGCTTCAATATTAAAGTCCAATAAAAATAGTAATAAATGTACTGAAATAACAAAGAATAGGAACATCAAAGAACAACCACTGTTCGTTACCCAATATAATTCCAATCACAAGTTAATAAAAAAGACGTTACAAAAACACTGGCCCATTTTGCTTAAGGACCCCATACTTAAAAGAAATCTAAACACCACCCCCAGTATTGTATATAGGAGGGCACCTAGTATCAAGCAATCATTGGCGCCCAGTAAGGTGGTTATCTCTAAGAAAGCAATTAAAAGTACATTAAACAAAAAAATAGGTCAAAAAGGCGTTTTTAGATGTGGTAAATCAAGATGCTACATGTGTCAATATATAACCCATGGGACAAAAAATATTACAGCATATACGACAGGAGTGTCATATCAGATAGGGGAATATCTCACATGCAGCTCATCTTTCGTTATCTATGTGTTATCCTGTAGATGTGGGGTCCAGTACCTAGGGCGCACAATACACAATATTCGCACCAGATGGAGCGAACACTTCAGAAATATACGATATGAATCCGATAAACATAGTGTTTCAAGACACCATATACAAGAACACAAGGGGGAACCATGTTGTTTTAAGATTACCCCTATTGAAAGTATTCTGCCCTCAAATAAGTATAATAGATTCATCAAGCTTCGCCAAAGGGAGACTTTTTGGATTCATAAATTTGGATCACTTTTCCCAGATGGGCTCAACGAAGTAATAGACTCCGCAGCATTCTAGTATATACTAGTTTATATCTTTCACTATTTATTATTTTTTGGCACTCACTTATTTTATTATGCACTATTTTTAGACTTAAGATTTGGTTCAGTTTATTATAGATGAATTATTACTGTTGATATGTATATACCCCTGGTTTACACAGAATATATTTCAGAATACATGTTACACAGCAACACGACCAGGTTATAGAACTTCACAACATTAGCACTAATAGGTTTATTCACCTTAATATGCATTAGGTCATTTGTTCTATATACCATAGACCCATTTTTAGTTTACCAGTTCAGAAGTATATATAATTAGTATATGTTATTTCACACTTATATATCGATATCACACTATATCCGACATGCACATAACTAAGGTATAACTGTTGATTCCTTAAATGGTATTATACAGTTGCCTTATATTGACCATTGAGGGTTCTTTATTTTATTCTTTTATATATAATTAATTTTTCTATATGAATGGAAATTAGAACCATTCACCGCAGTGCACTTATTATTTATGTCCTTATGTTTTGCATTTAGATAAACTCACATTCACTGGGGATAGGTATTATTCTGCATAATCATATAACTCACGTGTAACTATCACTTTAAAATATATAAAGATATCACTTCAAAAATATTTTTTTGACAATTAAATATATTATAATATGTCTTTCCTATAGGATAGTAGACAAATTTTAAAGATACATTACTAGATTATATATCTGGAATTAGATTACTGTGAAAATTGTAGCGTAAAATCCCTTTAATTGATGAGCATATTGTAGTTGGGATTTTATCACTATAGATATAATTCTTGGGATAACCGAACATAGTACAAAATATATATCTCTTATAGTAAGTATTTGAATTCAAAAGGAATCTTACTACAGCAGGTCCTTAAAAAATCTAAATATTTAATACTTTTTGAAATTGTAGCACTATACCCCTTTAACTGAATATTGTAGCGTCATACCACTTGAAATAGACACTTGCAGTTTCATTGGTTACTTTACTTATAGTAATGATGCAATCTTTTTTTATATATATCTTATCTCATATATATTCCCATTTTTGTATAACGGCACATAGGGTATATCCCTTTAATAAGAAAAAGAGGCCCATCTTAGTTAGAGAATAACCGTAAGAAGATTTAACATAATATCAGCCACTGAATAACACTAGGCTCCCTCAATAAACAACATGAGAAAGCTACAGATAGTGTGAACATCTAGTATACTATACATCAGTATAGATAGCAATATTATTTGGATTAATATTTATTCCTTCTATACCGCTGATGTAATGAAGTTTTTGAACCAATTTTAAATTGAAGGATATCCCTTATCCTATTGGTGCATATTGGAGGTGATTTGCGAGCTTTAAATAATAATAATAATAATAAAAGCTTTTTAAGAGATATTTGATGGACCAAGTGTTGCTATTTAGTGTGTATGTTAAGAAAATTTTGTTTAAAAGTATGGATTTCTACAGCATTAAGTAGATGACAATACTGGTAACTTTGTATTAACATATTGTGGTTTGAAATTTGTATATGGGTTGATTTAGATTGTGTTACTAAGTATCAGCTGTGTGCTTACTAACAGCCAGTGGCTATAGGCAACATGCCCATTGGCTCAGATGGGGGGAGGGAGGACGCTTCACGATTAGTAATGAGCGGCAATATATAGCCGATTCAAATGTTTGTACAATTATGCCTGAAGAAACGGCCAAGTAGTAGCCGAGAAACGCGTAGCAAAGAATACATACCTGATTTTAACTTGTGGAATCTGTATGGTTGTTTTAAACATTGATTAAAAAGTTCATTTTATACCATTGTATGTGATTCCATTACAAGTAATTCTCATTACCAATCCTTGGAGGTTCATTCCTCTGTGAGTTCTTGTTGGCGGTCGAGATCAACATTACGTAGGAAAACAAGCGGCCAGGAGTCGGACTGTCATGACCGAGAGAGAGTGTACCTGAGTGAGCAAGCTGGCTTGCTCTGATAGCCAGTCTGCGCCTACCAGCACATTGGTGTGCTCAGTAAAAGCATTGGTGTGCTCAGTAAAAGTGTGAGTACCCTGGGTATAGCATACGTGTGCAGGGTGGGATATCATCACATTGGATACACACATTGGTCGCCTCTGTTTGTCCTTTACTCCCATAGATTTGCCTCCAGCCATCAAGGAGAGAAGAGGGCACTTGAAAGAGGAAAGTGCAGCATTATCGGCAGATATTTGCTTGCTAATACCATATGGACATTTGATGTATGGACATTGAATTCACATATGGGACTGAACATCATTCGCTTTATCTATTGTATGGTGAGAGCCCACGATCTATTCCCTTTTTGTATATATATTATATTCACTTTAAGGGCATAAAATACCTTTAACTCACTAGCGGGTATTTAGCGCCCTCTTGTGTGTCTTATACACTCATATCGTTTTTTTATATTTGGATTTTGTCATTAAGAGGTGCATCTTTTTTCACATATTAGGGGTCAGCAAGTAATACTCTTGTGTTATAGACCTATTAGGCGTAGCACCACACTTGGTTACTGACACTGTTAGTGTATATATACATAAGGAGGGCTCTACCTCTTGTCATATCATATTGGTTGTATTAGCGCCCTCTAGTGGCTACGGTCACATTTGTTCCAGTTTTGTCTACATTACTTAGTGTGTTTATATTTCTGTGTGTGTCACTGTGTATGTGTGTTTATATTTGTGTGTGTGTGTGACTGTGTATGTGTGTCTATGTTTGTGTATGGGTGTGTGTGTCTATGTATGTGTGTTTATATTTCTGTGTGTGTTACTGTATATGTGTTTATATTTCTGTGTGTGACTGTATGTGTGTTTATATTTGTGTGTGTGTGACTGTGTATGTGTGTTTATATTTGTGTGTGTGTGACTGTGTATGTGTGTTTATATGTGTGTGTGTGTGTGACTGTGTATGTGTGTTTATATGTGTGTGTTGTGACTGTGTATGTGTGTTTATATTTGTGTGTGTGACTGTGTATGTGTGTTTATATTTGTGTGTGTACATGACTGTGTATGTGTGTTTATATTTGTGTGTGTGACTGTGTATGTGTGTTTATATGTGTGTGTTGTGACTGTGTATGTGTGTTTATATTTGTGTGTGTGACTGTGTATGTGTGTTTATATTTGTGTGTGTACATGACTAAGTATGTGTGTTTATATTTCTGTGTGTGTGTCTGTGTATGTGTGTTTATATTTGTGTGTGTGTGTGACTGTGTATGTGTGTTTATATTTGTGTGTGTGACTGTGTATGTGTGTTTATATTTGTGTGTGTACATGACTGTGTATGTGTGTTTATATTTGTGTGTGTGACTGTGTATGTGTGTTTATATGTGTGTGTTGTGACTGTGTATGTGTGTTTATATTTGTGTGTGTGACTGTGTATGTGTGTTTATATTTGTGTGTGTACATGACTATGTATGTGTGTTTATATTTCTGTGTGTGTGTCTGTGTATGTGTGTTTATATTTGTGTGTGTGTGTGACTGTGTATGTGTGTTTATATTTGTGTGTGTGACTGTGTATGTGTGTTTATATTTCTGTGTGTGTGTCTGTGTATGTGTGTTTATATTTGTGTGTGTGTGTGACTGTGTATGTGTGTTTATATTTGTGTGTGTGACTGTGTATGCGTGTTTATATTTCTGTGTGTGTCACTGTGTATGTGTGTTTATAATTGTGTGTGTGTCACTGTGTATGTGTGTTTATATTTGTGTGTGTGTGACTGTGTATGTGTGTTTTTATTTGTGTGTGTGACTGTGTATGTGTGTTTATATTTGTGTGTGTGACTGTGTGTATGTGTGTTTATATTTGTGTGACTGTGTATGTGTGTTTATATCAGTGTGTATGTGTGACTGTGTCTGTGTGTTTATATGTGTGTGTGTGACTGTGTATGTGTGTTTATATTTGGGTGTGACTGTGTATGTGTGTTTATATTTGTGTGTGTGTGACTGTGTATGTGTGTTTATATTTGTGTGTGAGTGTGACTGTGTATGTGTGTTTATATTTGTGTCTGTGTGTGTGACTGTGTAAGTGTGTTTATATTTGTATGTGTATTTATATTTGTGTGTGTGTGTGACTGTGTATGTGTGTCTATATTTGTGTATGGGTGTGTGTGTCTATGTATGTGTGTTTATATTTCTGTGTGTGTTACTGTATTTGTGTTTATATTTGTGTGTGTGACTGTATGTGTGTTTATATTTGTGTGTGTGTGACTGTGTATGTGTGTTTATATTTGTGTGTGTGACTGTGTATGTGTGTTTATATGTGTGTGTGTGTGTGACTGTGTATGTGTGTTTATATGTGTGTGTTGTGACTGTGTATGTGTGTTTATATTTGTGTGTGTGACTGTGTATGTGTGTTTATATTTGTGTGTGTACATGACTGTGTATGTGTGTTTATATTTCTGTGTGTGACTGTGTATGTGTGTTTATATGTGTGTGTTGTGACTGTGTATGTGTGTTTATATTTGTGTGTGTGACTGTGTATGTGTGTTTATATTTGTGTGTGTACATGACTGTGTATGTGTGTTTATATTTCTGTGTGTGTGTCTGTGTATGTGTGTTTATATTTGTGTGTGTGTGTGACTGTGTATGTGTGTTTATATTTGTGTGTGTGACTGTGTATGTGTGTTTATATTTGTGTGTGTACATGACTGTGTATGTGTGTTTATATTTCTGTGTGTGTGTCTGTGTATGTGTGTTTATATTTGTGTGTGTGTGTGACTGTGTATGTGTGTTTATATTTGTGTGTGTGACTGTGTATGTGTGTTTATATTTCTGTGTGTGTGTCTGTGTATGTGTGTTTATATTTCTGTGTGTGTGTGACTGTGTATGTGTGTTTATATTTGTGTGTGTGACTGTGTATGTGTGTTTATATTTCTGTGTGTGTCACTGTGTATGTGTGTTTATAATTGTGTGTGTGTCACTGTGTATGTGTGTTTATATTTGTGTGTGTGTGACTGTGTATGTGTGTTTTTAATTGTGTGTGTGACTGTGTATGTGTGTTTATATTTGTGTGTGTGACTGTGTGTATGTGTGTTTATATTTGTGTGACTGTGTATGTGTGTTTATATCAGTGTGTATGTGTGACTGTGTCTGTGTGTTTATATGTGTGTGTGTGTGTGACTGTGTATGTGTGTTTATATTTGTGTGTGACTGTGTATGTGTGTTTATATTTGTGTGTGTGTGACTGTGTATGTGTGTTTATATTTGTGTGTGAGTGTGACTGTGTATGTGTGTTTATATTTGTGTCTGTGTGTGTGACTGTGTAAGTGTGTTTATATTTGTATGTGTATTTATATTTGTGTGTGTGTGTGACTGTGTATGTGTGTTTATATTTGTGTGTGTGTGTGTGACTGTGTATATGTGTTTATATTTGTGTGTGTGTGTGACTGTGTATATATGTTTATATGTGTGTGTGAC